>NW_027193995.1:0-48810 GCF_032444005.1 Ranitomeya imitator | reverse complement strand
CACAAGTGCGGGCTCGGCTTAAGGCCGGGGCACAAGTGCGGGCTCGGCTTAAGGCCGGGGCACAAGTGCGGGCTTGGCTTAAGGCCTGGGCACAAGTGCGGGCTAGGCTTAAGGCATAGGCACAAGTGCGGGCTAGGCTTAAGGCCTGGGCACAAGTGCGGGCTAGGCTTAAGGCCTGGGCACAAGTGCGGGCTAGGCTTAAGGCCTGGGCACAAGTGCGGGCTCGGCTTAAGGCCTGGGCACAAGTGCGGGCTAGGCTTAAGGCCTGGGCACAAGTGCAGTGCCGGCTAGGACCAGGCAGGGGGCACAAGTGCTGGCTAGGCTTAAGGCATTCAGCTAACTCTTTGCACTCTTTGCATAAAGGGTTAGGCACCCATAGGGGTGAAGAGCTAGCTTTCACCCCTCTACTTTGTACTTGGACATTTAGGACTAGATCCTTTGTTGTACAGTGCGGAGCCTCTCCATAACCCCATGCTCCAAGCGACCAGGCACTTCTTGTCTGTCCTCCGTAAATGGGTAATGCCTTCTTCCCCAATTGCAGTCGTGCATGCGCATTCAGACGGGACAAGAGCGAAGAGCGTAAAGCTGGCTTTATGTGCATAACCAACATGAAGCTGAAGACAAAAACAAACAAGCATTCAAGGGGCTCAAAAGTGCAGGCTAGGCTTAAGGCCTGGGCACAAGTGCGGGCTAGGCTTAAGGCCTGGGCACAAGTGCTGGCTAGGATCAAGGCAGGGGACACAAGTGTGGGCTAGGCTTATGGCCTGGGCACAAGTGCGGGCTACGCTTAAGGCCTGGGCACAAGTGCGGGCTAGGCTTAAGGCCTGGGCACAAGTGCAGGCTAGGCTTAAGGCCTGGGCACAAGTGCGGGCTAGGCTTAAGGCCTGGGCACAAGTGCGGGCTAGGCTTAAGGCCTGGGCACAAGTGCGGGCTAGGCTTAAGGCCTGGGCACAAGTGCGGGCTAGGCTTAAGGCCTGGGCACAAGTGCGGGCTAGGCTTAAGGCCTGGGCACAAGTGCGGGCTAGGCATAAGGCCTGGGCACAAGTGCGGGCTAGGCTTAAGGCATGGGCACAAGTGCGGGCTTGGCTTAAGGCAGGGGCACAAGTGCGGGCTTGGCTTAAGGCAGGGGCACAAGTGCGGGCTAGGCTTAAGGCCGGGGCACAAGTGCGGGCTAGGCTTAAGGCCTGGGCACAAGTGCGGGCTAGGCTTAAGGCCTGGGCACAAGTGCGGGCTAGGCTTAAGGCAGGGGCACAAGTGCGGTCTTGGCTTAAGGCCTGGGCACAAGTGCGGGCTAGGCTTAAGGCCTGGGCACAAGTGCGGGCTAGGCTTAAGGCCTGGGCACAAGTGCGGGCTCGGCTTAAGGCCGGGGCACAAGTGCGGGCTCGGCTTAAGGCCGGGGCACAAGTGCGGGCTCGGCTTAAGGCCTGGGCACAAGTGCGGGCTAGGCTGAAGGCATAGGCACAAGTGCGGGCTAGGCTTAAGGCCTGGGCACAAGTGCGGGCTAGGCTTAAGGCCTGGGCACAAGTGCGGGCTAGGCTTAAGGCCTGGGCACAAGTGCGGGCTCGGCTTAAGGCCGGGGCACAAGTGCGGGCTCGGCTTAAGGCCGGGGCACAAGTGCGGGCTCGGCTTAAGGCCTGGGCACAAGTGCGGGCTAGGCTTAAGGCATAGGCACAAGTGCGGGCTAGGCTTAAGGCCTGGGCACAAGTGCGGGCTAGGCTTAAGGCCTGGGCACAAGTGCGGGCTAGGCTTAAGGCCTGGGCACAAGTGCGGGCTAGGCTTAAGGCCTGGGCACAAGTGCGGGCTAGGCTTAAGGCCTGGGCACAAGTGCAGTGCCGGCTAGGACCAGGCAGGGGGCACAAGTGCTGCCTAGGCTTAAGGCATTCAGCTAACTCTTTGCACTCTTTGCATAAAGGGTTAGGCACCCATAGGGGTGAAGAGCTAGCTTTCACCCCTCTACTTTGTACTTGGACATTTAGGACTAGATCCTTTGTTGTACAGTGCGGAGCCTCTCCATAACCCCATGCTCCAAGCGACCAGGCACTTCTTGTCTGTCCTCCGTAAATGGGTAATGCCTTCTTCCCCAATTGCAGTCGTGCATGCGCATTCAGACGGGACAAGAGCGAAGAGCGTAAAGCTGGCTTTATGTGCATAACCAACATGAAGCTGAAGACAAAAACAAACAAGCATTCAAGGGGCTCAAAAGTGCAGGCTAGGCTTAAGGCCTGGGCACAAGTGCGGGCTAGGCTTAAGGCCTGGGCACAAGTGCTGGCTAGGATCAAGGCAGGGGCACAAGTGCGGGCTAGGCTTAAGGCCTGGGCACAAGTTTGGGCTAGGCTTAAGGCCTGGGCACAAGTGCGGGCTAGGCTTAAGGCCTGGGCACAAGTGCGGGCTAGGCTTAAGGCCTGGGCACAAGTGCGGGCTAGGCATAACGCCTGGGCACAAGTGCGGGCTAGGCATAAGGCCTGGGCACAAGTGCGGGCTAGGCTTAAGGCATGGGCACAAGTGCGGGCTTGGCTTAAGGCAGGGGCACAAGTGCGGGCTTGGCTTAAGGCAGGGGCACAAGTGCGGGCTAGGCTTAAGGCCGGGGCACAAGTGCGGGCTAGGCTTAAGGCCGGGGCACAAGTGCGGGCTAGGCTTAAGGCCTGGGCACAAGTGCGGGCTAGGCTTAAGGCCTGGGCACAAGTGCGGGCTAGGCTTAAGGCCTGGGCACAAGTGCGGGCTAGGCTTAAGGCCTGGGCACAAGTGCGGGCTAGGCTTAAGGCAGGGGCACAAGTGCGGGCTAGGCTTAAGGCAGGGGCACAAGTGCGGGCTAGGCTTAAGGCAGGGGCACAAGTGCGGGCTAGGCTTAAGGCAGGGGCACAAGTGCGGGCTAGGCTTAAGGCCTGGGCACAAGTGCGGGCTAGGCTTAAGGCCTGGGCACAAGTGCGGGCTAGGCTTAAGGCCTGGGCACAAGTGCGGGCTTGGCTTAAGGCAGGGGCACAAGTGCGGGCTTGGATTAAGGCAGGGGCACAAGTGCGGGCTAGGCTTAAGGCCAGGGCACAAGTGCGGGCTAGGCTTAAGGCCGGGGCACAAGTGCGGGCTAGGCTTAAGGCCTGGGCACAAGTGCGGGCTAGGCTTAAGGCCTGGCACAAGTGCGGGCTAGGCTTAAGGCCTGGGCACAAGTGCGGGCTAGGCTTAAGGCCTGGGCACAAGTGCGGGCTAGGCGTAAGGCAGGGGCACAAGTGCGGGCTAGGCTTAAGGCAGGGGCACAAGTGCGGGCTTGGCTTAAGGCCTGGGCACAAGTGCGGGCTAGGCTTAAGGCCTGGGCACAAGTGCGGGCTAGGCTTAAGGCCTGGGCACAAGTGCGGGCTAGGCTTAAGGCCTGGGCACAAGTGCGGGCTAGGCTTAAGGCCTGGGCACAAGTGCGGGCTAGGCTTAAGGCAGGGGCACAAGTGCGGGCTAGGCTTAAGGCCTGGGCACAAGTGCAGTGCTGGCTAGGATCAAGGCAGGGGGCACAAGTGCTGGCTAGGCTTAAGGCATTCAGCTAACTCTTTGCACTCTTTGCATAAAGGGTTAGGCACCCATAGGGGTGAAGAGCTAGCTTTCACCCCTCTACTTTGTACTTGGACATTTAGGACTAGATCCTTTGTTCTACAGTGCGGAGCCTCTCCATAACCCCATGCTCCAAGCGACCAGGCACTTCTTGTCTGTCCTCCGTAAATGGGTAATGCCTTCTTCCCCAATTGCAGTCGTGCATGCGCATTCAGACGGGACAAGAGCGAAGAGCGTAAAGCTGGCTTTATGTGCATAACCAACATGAAGCTGAAGACAAAAACAAACAAGCATTCAAGGGGCTCAAAAGTGCAGGCTAGGCTTAAGGCCTGGGCACAAGTGCGGGCTAGGCTTAAGGCCTGGGCACAAGTGCTGGCTAGGATCAAGGCAGGGGACACAAGTGCGGGCTAGGCTTATGGCCTGGGCACAAGTGCGGGCTAGGCTTAAGGCCTGGGCACAAGTGCGGGCTAGGCTTAAGGCCTGGGCACAAGTGCGGGCTAGGCTTAAGGCCTGGGCACAAGTGCGGGCTAGGCTTAAGGCCTGGGCACAAGTGCGTGCTAGGCTTAAGGCCTGGGCACAAGTGCGGGCTAGGCTTAAGGCCTGGGCACAAGTGCGGGCTAGGCATAAGGCCTGGGCACAAGTGCGGGCTAGGCATAACGCCTGGGCACAAGTGCGGGCTAGGCATAAGGCCTGGGCACAAGTGCGGGCTAGGCTTAAGGCATGGGCACAAGTGCGGGCTTGGCTTAAGGCAGGGGCACAAGTGCGGGCTTGGCTTAAGGCAGGGGCACAAGTGCGGGCTAGGCTTAAGGCCGGGGCACAAGTGCGGGCTAGGCTTAAGGCCGGGGCACAAGTGCGGGCTAGGCTTAAGGCCTGGGCACAAGTGCGGGCTAGGCTTAAGGCCTGGGCACAAGTGCGGGCTAGGCTTAAGGCCTGGGCACAAGTGCGGGCTAGGCTTAAGGCCTGGGCACAAGTGCGGGCTAGGCTTAAGGCAGGGGCACAAGTGCGGGCTAGGCTTAAGGCAGGGGCACAAGTGCGGGCTAGGCTTAAGGCAGGGGCACAAGTGCGGGCTAGGCTTAAGGCAGGGGCACAAGTGCGGGCTAGGCTTAAGGCCTGGGCACAAGTGCGGGCTAGGCTTAAGGCCTGGGCACAAGTGCGGGCTAGGCTTAAGGCCTGGGCACAAGTGCGGGCTTGGCTTAAGGCAGGGGCACAAGTGCGGGCTTGGCTTAAGGCAGGGGCACAAGTGCGGGCTAGGCTTAAGGCCAGGGCACAAGTGCGGGCTAGGCTTAAGGCTGGGGCACAAGTGCGGGCTAGGCTTAAGGCCTGGGCACAAGTGCGGGCTAGGCTTAAGGCCTGGCACAAGTGTGGGCTAGGCTTAAGGCCTGGGCACAAGTGCGGGCTAGGCTTAAGGCCTGGGCACAAGTGCGGGCTAGGCGTAAGGCAGGGGCACAAGTGCGGGCTAGGCTTAAGGCAGGGGCACAAGTGCGGGCTTGGCTTAAGGCCTGGGCACAAGTGCGGGCTAGGCTTAAGGCCTGGGCACAAGTGCGGGCTAGGCTTAAGGCCTGGGCACAAGTGCGGGCTAGGCTTAAGGCCTGGGCACAAGTGCGGGCTAGGCTTAAGGCCTGGGCACAAGTGCGGGCTAGGCTTAAGGCAGGGGCACAAGTGCGGGCTAGGCTTAAGGCAGGGGCACAAGTGCGGGCTAGGCTTAAGGCAGGGGCACAAGTGCGGGCTAGGCTTAAGGCCTGGGCACAAATGCGGGCTAGGCTTAAGGCCTGGGCACAAGTGCGGGCTAGGCTTAAGGCCTGGGCACAAGTGCGGGCTAGGCATAAGGCCTGGGCACAAGTGCGGGCTAGGCTTAAGGCCTGGGCACAAGTGCGGGCTAGGCTTAAGGCCTGGGCACAAGTGCGGGCTCGGCTTAAGGCAGGGGCACAAGTGCGGGCTCGGCTTAAGGCAGGGGCACAAGTGCGGGCTCGTCTTAAGGCAGGGGCACAAGTGCGGGTTCGGCTTAAGGCAGGGGCACAAGTGCGGGCTCGGCTTAAGGCCGGGGCACAAGTGCGGGCTCGGCTTAAGGCCGGGGCACAAGTGCAGGCTCGGCTTAAGGCCGGGGCACAAGTGCGGGCTCGGCTTAAGGCCGGGGCACAAGTGCGGGCTAGGCTTAAGGCCTGGGCACAAGTGCGGGCTAGGCTTAAGGCCTGGGCACAAGTGCGGGCTAGGCTTAAGGCCTGGGCACAAGTGCGGGCTAGGCTTAAGGCCTGGGCACAAGTGCGGGCTAGGCTTAAGGCCTGGGCACAAGTGCGGGCTAGGCTTAAGGCAGGGGCACAAGTGCGGTCTTGGCTTAAGGCCTGGGCACAAGTGCGGGCTAGGCTTAAGGCCTGGGCACAAGTGCGGGCTAGGCTTAAGGCCTGGGCACAAGTGCGGGCTCGGCTTAAGGCCGGGGCACAAGTGCGGGCTCGGCTTAAGGCCGGGGCACAAGTGCGGGCTCGGCTTAAGGCCTGGGCACAAGTGCGGGCTAGGCTTAAGGCATAGGCACAAGTGCGGGCTAGGCTTAAGGCCTGGGCACAAGTGCGGGCTAGGCTTAAGGCCTGGGCACAAGTGCGGGCTAGGCTTAAGGCCTGGGCACAAGTGCGGGCTAGGCTTAAGGCCTGGGCACAAGTGCGGGCTAGGCTTAAGGCCTGGGCACAAGTGCGGGCTAGGCTTAAGGCCTGGGCACAAGTGCGGGCTCGGCTTAAGGCCGGGGCACAAGTGCGGGCTCGGCTTAAGGCCGGGGCACAAGTGCGGGCTCGGCTTAAGGCAGGGGCACAAGTGCGGTCTTGGCTTAAGGCCTGGGCACAAGTGCGGGCTAGGCTTAAGGCCTGGGCACAAGTGCGGGCTAGGCTTAAGGCCTGGGCACAAGTGCGGGCTCGGCTTAAGGCCGGGGCACAAGTGCGGGCTCGGCTTAAGGCCGGGGCACAAGTGCGGGCTCGGCTTAAGGCCGGGGCACAAGTGCGGGCTCGGCTTAAGGCCGGGGCACAAGTGCGGGCTTGGCTTAAGGCCTGGGCACAAGTGCGGGCTAGGCTTAAGGCCTGGGCACAAGTGCGGGCTAGGCTTAAGGCCTGGGCACAAGTGCGGGCTAGGCTTAAGGCCTGGGCACAAGTGCAGTGCCGGCTAGGACCAGGCAGGAGGCACAAGTGCTGGCTAGGCTTAAGGCATTCAGCTAACTCTTTGCACTCTTTGCATAAAGGGATAGGCACCCATAGGGGTGAAGAGCTAGCTTTCACCCCTCTACTTTGTACTTGGACATTTAGGACTAGATCCTTTGTTGTACAGTGTGGAGCCTCTCCATAACCCCATGCTCCAAGGCGACCAGGCACTTCTTGTCTGTCCTCCGTAAATGGGTAATGCCTTCTTCCCCAATTGCAGTCGTGCATGCGCATTCAGACGGGACAAGAGCGAAGAGCGTAAAGCTGGCTTTATGTGCATAACCAACATGAAGCTGAAGACAAAAACAAACAAGTATTCAAGGGGCTCAAAAGTGCAGGCTAGGCTTAAGGCCTGGGCACAAGTGCGGGCTAGGCTTAAGGCCTGGGCACAAGTGCTGGCTAGGATCAAGGCAGGGGACACAAGTGCGGGCTAGGCTTATGGCCTGGGCACAAGTGCGGGCTAGGCTTAAGGCCTGGGCACAAGTGCGGGCTAGGCTTAAGGCCTGGGCACAAGTGCGGGCTAGGCTTAAGGCCTGGGCACAAGTGCGGGCTAGGCTTAAGGCCTGGGCACAAGTGCGGGCTAGGCTTAAGGCCTGGGCACAAGTGCGGGCTAGGCTTAAGGCCTGGGCACAAGTGCGGGCTAGGCTTAAGGCCTGGGCACAAGTGCGGGCTAGGCATAAGGCCTGGGCACAAGTGCGGGCTAGGCATAAGGCCTGGGCACAAGTGCGGGCTAGGCTTAAGGCATGGGCACAAGTGCGGGCTTGGCTTAAGGCAGGGGCACAAGTGCGGGCTTGGCTTAAGGCAGGGGCACAAGTGCGGGCTAGGCTTAAGGCCGGGGCACAAGTGCGGGCTAGGCTTAAGGCCGGGGCACAAGTGCGGGCTAGGCTTAAGGCCTGGGCACAAGTGCGGGCTAGGCTTAAGGCCTGGGCACAAGTGCGGGCTAGGCTTAAGGCCTGGGCACAAGTGCGGGCTAGGCTTAAGGCCTGGGCACAAGTGCGGGCTAGGCTTAAGGCAGGGGCACAAGTGCGGGCTAGGCTTAAGGCAGGGGCACAAGTGCGGGCTTGGCTTAAGGCCTGGGCACAAGTGCGGGCTAGGCTTAAGGCCTGGGCACAAGTGCGGGCTAGGCTTAAGGCCTGGGCACAAGTGCGGGCTAGGCTTAAGGCCTGGGCACAAGTGCGGGCTAGGCTTAAGGCCTGGGCACAAGTGCGGGCTAGGCTTAAGGCAGGGGCACAAGTGCGGGCTAGGCTTAAGGCAGGGGCACAAGTGCGGGCTAGGCTTAAGGCAGGGGCACAAGTGCGGGCTAGGCTTAAGGCCTGGGCACAAGTGCGGGCTAGGCTTAAGGCCTGGGCACAAGTGCGGGCTAGGCTTAAGGCCTGGGCACAAGTGCGGGCTAGGCTTAAGGCCTGGGCACAAGTGCGGACTAGGCTTAAGGCCTGGGCACAAGTGCGGGCTAGGCTTAAGGCCTGGGCACAAGTGCGGGCTCGGCTTAAGGCAGGGGCACAAGTGCGGGCTCGGCTTAAGGCAGGGGCACAAGTGCGGGCTCGGCTTAAGGCAGGGGCACAAGTGCGGGTTCGGCTTAAGGCAGGGGCACAAGTGCGGGCTCGGCTTAAGGCCGGGGCACAAGTGCGGGCTCGGCTTAAGGCCGGGGCACAAGTGCAGGCTCGGCTTAAGGCCGGGGCACAAGTGCGGGCTCGGCTTAAGGCCGGGGCACAAGTGCGGGCTAGGCTTAAGGCCTGGGCACAAGTGCGGGCTAGGCTTAAGGCCTGGGCACAAGTGCGGGCTAGGCTTAAGGCCTGGGCACAAGTGCGGGCTAGGCTTAAGGCCTGGGCACAAGTGCGGGCTAGGCTTAAGGCCTGGGCACAAGTGCGGGCTAGGCTTAAGGCAGGGGCACAAGTGCGGTCTTGGCTTAAGGCCTGGGCACAAGTGCGGGCTAGGCTTAAGGCCTGGGCACAAGTGCGGGCTAGGCTTAAGGCCTGGGCACAAGTGCGGGCTCGGCTTAAGGCCGGGGCACAAGTGCGGGCTCGGCTTAAGGCCGGGGCACAAGTGCGGGCTCGGCTTAAGGCCTGGGCACAAGTGCGGGCTAGGCTTAAGGCATAGGCACAAGTGCGGGCTAGGCTTAAGGCCTGGGCACAAGTGCGGGCTAGGCTTAAGGCCTGGGCACAAGTGCGGGCTAGGCTTAAGGCCTGGGCACAAGTGCGGGCTCGGCTTAAGGCCGGGGCACAAGTGCGGGCTCGGCTTAAGGCCGGGGCACAAGTGCGGGCTTGGCTTAAGGCCTGGGCACAAGTGCGGGCTAGGCTTAAGGCATAGGCACAAGTGCGGGCTAGGCTTAAGGCCTGGGCACAAGTGCGGGCTAGGCTTAAGGCCTGGGCACAAGTGCGGGCTAGGCTTAAGGCCTGGGCACAAGTGCGGGCTAGGCTTAAGGCCTGGGC
This sequence comes from Ranitomeya imitator, assembly GCF_032444005.1. Lineage (NCBI taxonomy): Eukaryota > Metazoa > Chordata > Amphibia > Anura > Dendrobatidae > Ranitomeya > Ranitomeya imitator. The sequence goes on along the minus strand of NW_027193995.1, from coordinate 39,674 downwards.
ACAAGTGCGGGCTAGGCTTAAGGCCTGGGCACAAGTGCAGTGCCGGCTAGGACCAGGCAGGGGGCACAAGTGCTGGCTAGGCTTAAGGCATTCAGCTAACTCTTTGCACTCTTTGCATAAAGGGTTAGGCACCCATAGGGGTGAAGAGCTAGCTTTCACCCCTCTACTTTGTACTTGGACATTTAGGACTAGATCCTTTGTTGTACAGTGCGGAGCCTCTCCATAACCCCATGCTCCAAGCGACCAGGCACTTCTTGTCTGTCCTCCGTAAATGGGTAATGCCTTCTTCCCCAATTGCAGTCGTGCATGCGCATTCAGACGGGACAAGAGCGAAGAGCGTAAAGCTGGCTTTATGTGCATAACCAACATGAAGCTGAAGACAAAAACAAACAAGCATTCAAGGGGCTCAAAAGTGCAGGCTAGGCTTAAGGCCTGGGCACAAGTGCGGGCTAGGCTTAAGGCCTGGGCACAAGTGCTGGCTAGGATCAAGGCAGGGGACACAAGTGTGGGCTAGGCTTATGGCCTGGGCACAAGTGCGGGCTACGCTTAAGGCCTGGGCACAAGTGCGGGCTAGGCTTAAGGCCTGGGCACAAGTGCAGGCTAGGCTTAAGGCCTGGGCACAAGTGCGGGCTAGGCTTAAGGCCTGGGCACAAGTGCGGGCTAGGCTTAAGGCCTGGGCACAAGTGCGGGCTAGGCTTAAGGCCTGGGCACAAGTGCGGGCTAGGCTTAAGGCCTGGGCACAAGTGCGGGCTAGGCTTAAGGCCTGGGCACAAGTGCGGGCTAGGCATAAGGCCTGGGCACAAGTGCGGGCTAGGCTTAAGGCATGGGCACAAGTGCGGGCTTGGCTTAAGGCAGGGGCACAAGTGCGGGCTTGGCTTAAGGCAGGGGCACAAGTGCGGGCTAGGCTTAAGGCCGGGGCACAAGTGCGGGCTAGGCTTAAGGCCTGGGCACAAGTGCGGGCTAGGCTTAAGGCCTGGGCACAAGTGCGGGCTAGGCTTAAGGCAGGGGCACAAGTGCGGTCTTGGCTTAAGGCCTGGGCACAAGTGCGGGCTAGGCTTAAGGCCTGGGCACAAGTGCGGGCTAGGCTTAAGGCCTGGGCACAAGTGCGGGCTCGGCTTAAGGCCGGGGCACAAGTGCGGGCTCGGCTTAAGGCCGGGGCACAAGTGCGGGCTCGGCATAAGGCCTGGGCACAAGTGCGGGCTAGGCTGAAGGCATAGGCACAAGTGCGGGCTAGGCTTAAGGCCTGGGCACAAGTGCGGGCTAGGCTTAAGGCCTGGGCACAAGTGCGGGCTAGGCTTAAGGCCTGGGCACAAGTGCGGGCTCGGCTTAAGGCCGGGGCACAAGTGCGGGCTCGGCTTAAGGCCGGGGCACAAGTGCGGGCTCGGCTTAAGGCCTGGGCACAAGTGCGGGCTAGGCTTAAGGCATAGGCACAAGTGCGGGCTAGGCTTAAGGCCTGGGCACAAGTGCGGGCTAGGCTTAAGGCCTGGGCACAAGTGCGGGCTAGGCTTAAGGCCTGGGCACAAGTGCGGGCTAGGCTTAAGGCCTGGGCACAAGTGCGGGCTAGGCTTAAGGCCTGGGCACAAGTGCAGTGCCGGCTAGGACCAGGCAGGGGGCACAAGTGCTGCCTAGGCTTAAGGCATTCAGCTAACTCTTTGCACTCTTTGCATAAAGGGTTAGGCACCCATAGGGGTGAAGAGCTAGCTTTCACCCCTCTACTTTGTACTTGGACATTTAGGACTAGATCCTTTGTTGTACAGTGCGGAGCCTCTCCATAACCCCATGCTCCAAGCGACCAGGCACTTCTTGTCTGTCCTCCGTAAATGGGTAATGCCTTCTTCCCCAATTGCAGTCGTGCATGCGCATTCAGACGGGACAAGAGCGAAGAGCGTAAAGCTGGCTTTATGTGCATAACCAACATGAAGCTGAAGACAAAAACAAACAAGCATTCAAGGGGCTCAAAAGTGCAGGCTAGGCTTAAGGCCTGGGCACAAGTGCGGGCTAGGCTTAAGGCCTGGGCACAAGTGCTGGCTAGGATCAAGGCAGGGGCACAAGTGCGGGCTAGGCTTAAGGCCTGGGCACAAGTTTGGGCTAGGCTTAAGGCCTGGGCACAAGTGCGGGCTAGGCTTAAGGCCTGGGCACAAGTGCGGGCTAGGCTTAAGGCCTGGGCACAAGTGCGGGCTAGGCATAACGCCTGGGCACAAGTGCGGGCTAGGCATAAGGCCTGGGCACAAGTGCGGGCTAGGCTTAAGGCATGGGCACAAGTGCGGGCTTGGCTTAAGGCAGGGGCACAAGTGCGGGCTTGGCTTAAGGCAGGGGCACAAGTGCGGGCTAGGCTTAAGGCCGGGGCACAAGTGCGGGCTAGGCTTAAGGCCGGGGCACAAGTGCGGGCTAGGCTTAAGGCCTGGGCACAAGTGCGGGCTAGGCTTAAGGCCTGGGCACAAGTGCGGGCTAGGCTTAAGGCCTGGGCACAAGTGCGGGCTAGGCTTAAGGCCTGGGCACAAGTGCGGGCTAGGCTTAAGGCAGGGGCACAAGTGCGGGCTAGGCTTAAGGCAGGGGCACAAGTGCGGGCTAGGCTTAAGGCAGGGGCACAAGTGCGGGCTAGGCTTAAGGCAGGGGCACAAGTGCGGGCTAGGCTTAAGGCCTGGGCACAAGTGCGGGCTAGGCTTAAGGCCTGGGCACAAGTGCGGGCTAGGCTTAAGGCCTGGGCACAAGTGCGGGCTTGGCTTAAGGCAGGGGCACAAGTGCGGGCTTGGATTAAGGCAGGGGCACAAGTGCGGGCTAGGCTTAAGGCCAGGGCACAAGTGCGGGCTAGGCTTAAGGCCGGGGCACAAGTGCGGGCTAGGCTTAAGGCCTGGGCACAAGTGCGGGCTAGGCTTAAGGCCTGGCACAAGTGCGGGCTAGGCTTAAGGCCTGGGCACAAGTGCGGGCTAGGCTTAAGGCCTGGGCACAAGTGCGGGCTAGGCGTAAGGCAGGGGCACAAGTGCGGGCTAGGCTTAAGGCAGGGGCACAAGTGCGGGCTTGGCTTAAGGCCTGGGCACAAGTGCGGGCTAGGCTTAAGGCCTGGGCACAAGTGCGGGCTAGGCTTAAGGCCTGGGCACAAGTGCGGGCTAGGCTTAAGGCCTGGGCACAAGTGCGGGCTAGGCTTAAGGCCTGGGCACAAGTGCGGGCTAGGCTTAAGGCAGGGGCACAAGTGCGGGCTAGGCTTAAGGCCTGGGCACAAGTGCAGTGCTGGCTAGGATCAAGGCAGGGGGCACAAGTGCTGGCTAGGCTTAAGGCATTCAGCTAACTCTTTGCACTCTTTGCATAAAGGGTTAGGCACCCATAGGGGTGAAGAGCTAGCTTTCACCCCTCTACTTTGTACTTGGACATTTAGGACTAGATCCTTTGTTCTACAGTGCGGAGCCTCTCCATAACCCCATGCTCCAAGCGACCAGGCACTTCTTGTCTGTCCTCCGTAAATGGGTAATGCCTTCTTCCCCAATTGCAGTCGTGCATGCGCATTCAGACGGGACAAGAGCGAAGAGCGTAAAGCTGGCTTTATGTGCATAACCAACATGAAGCTGAAGACAAAAACAAACAAGCATTCAAGGGGCTCAAAAGTGCAGGCTAGGCTTAAGGCCTGGGCACAAGTGCGGGCTAGGCTTAAGGCCTGGGCACAAGTGCTGGCTAGGATCAAGGCAGGGGACACAAGTGCGGGCTAGGCTTATGGCCTGGGCACAAGTGCGGGCTAGGCTTAAGGCCTGGGCACAAGTGCGGGCTAGGCTTAAGGCCTGGGCACAAGTGCGGGCTAGGCTTAAGGCCTGGGCACAAGTGCGGGCTAGGCTTAAGGCCTGGGCACAAGTGCGTGCTAGGCTTAAGGCCTGGGCACAAGTGCGGGCTAGGCTTAAGGCCTGGGCACAAGTGCGGGCTAGGCATAAGGCCTGGGCACAAGTGCGGGCTAGGCATAACGCCTGGGCACAAGTGCGGGCTAGGCATAAGGCCTGGGCACAAGTGCGGGCTAGGCTTAAGGCATGGGCACAAGTGCGGGCTTGGCTTAAGGCAGGGGCACAAGTGCGGGCTTGGCTTAAGGCAGGGGCACAAGTGCGGGCTAGGCTTAAGGCCGGGGCACAAGTGCGGGCTAGGCTTAAGGCCGGGGCACAAGTGCGGGCTAGGCTTAAGGCCTGGGCACAAGTGCGGGCTAGGCTTAAGGCCTGGGCACAAGTGCGGGCTAGGCTTAAGGCCTGGGCACAAGTGCGGGCTAGGCTTAAGGCCTGGGCACAAGTGCGGGCTAGGCTTAAGGCAGGGGCACAAGTGCGGGCTAGGCTTAAGGCAGGGGCACAAGTGCGGGCTAGGCTTAAGGCAGGGGCACAAGTGCGGGCTAGGCTTAAGGCAGGGGCACAAGTGCGGGCTAGGCTTAAGGCCTGGGCACAAGTGCGGGCTAGGCTTAAGGCCTGGGCACAAGTGCGGGCTAGGCTTAAGGCCTGGGCACAAGTGCGGGCTTGGCTTAAGGCAGGGGCACAAGTGCGGGCTTGGCTTAAGGCAGGGGCACAAGTGCGGGCTAGGCTTAAGGCCAGGGCACAAGTGCGGGCTAGGCTTAAGGCCGGGGCACAAGTGCGGGCTAGGCTTAAGGCCTGGGCACAAGTGCGGGCTAGGCTTAAGGCCTGGCACAAGTGTGGGCTAGGCTTAAGGCCTGGGCACAAGTGCGGGCTAGGCTTAAGGCCTGGGCACAAGTGCGGGCTAGGCGTAAGGCAGGGGCACAAGTGCGGGCTAGGCTTAAGGCAGGGGCACAAGTGCGGGCTTGGCTTAAGGCCTGGGCACAAGTGCGGGCTAGGCTTAAGGCCTGGGCACAAGTGCGGGCTAGGCTTAAGGCCTGGGCACAAGTGCGGGCTAGGCTTAAGGCCTGGGCACAAGTGCGGGCTAGGCTTAAGGCCTGGGCACAAGTGCGGGCTAGGCTTAAGGCAGGGGCACAAGTGCGGGCTAGGCTTAAGGCAGGGGCACAAGTGCGGGCTAGGCTTAAGGCAGGGGCACAAGTGCGGGCTAGGCTTAAGGCCTGGGCACAAGTGCGGGCTAGGCTTAAGGCCTGGGCACAAGTGCGGGCTAGGCTTAAGGCCTGGGCACAAGTGCGGGCTAGGCATAAGGCCTGGGCACAAGTGCGGGCTAGGCTTAAGGCCTGGGCACAAGTGCGGGCTAGGCTTAAGGCCTGGGCACAAGTGCGGGCTCGGCTTAAGGCAGGGGCACAAGTGCGGGCTCGGCTTAAGGCAGGGGCACAAGTGCGGGCTCGTCTTAAGGCAGGGGCACAAGTGCGGGTTCGGCTTAAGGCAGGGGCACAAGTGCGGGCTCGGCTTAAGGCCGGGGCACAAGTGCGGGCTCGGCTTAAGGCCGGGGCACAAGTGCAGGCTCGGCTTAAGGCCGGGGCACAAGTGCGGGCTCGGCTTAAGGCCGGGGCACAAGTGCGGGCTAGGCTTAAGGCCTGGGCACAAGTGCGGGCTAGGCTTAAGGCCTGGGCACAAGTGCGGGCTAGGCTTAAGGCCTGGGCACAAGTGCGGGCTAGGCTTAAGGCCTGGGCACAAGTGCGGGCTAGGCTTAAGGCCTGGGCACAAGTGCGGGCTAGGCTTAAGGCAGGGGCACAAGTGCGGTCTTGGCTTAAGGCCTGGGCACAAGTGCGGGCTAGGCTTAAGGCCTGGGCACAAGTGCGGGCTAGGCTTAAGGCCTGGGCACAAGTGCGGGCTCGGCTTAAGGCCGGGGCACAAGTGCGGGCTCGGCTTAAGGCCGGGGCACAAGTGCGGGCTCGGCTTAAGGCCTGGGCACAAGTGCGGGCTAGGCTTAAGGCATAGGCACAAGTGCGGGCTAGGCTTAAGGCCTGGGCACAAGTGCGGGCTAGGCTTAAGGCCTGGGCACAAGTGCGGGCTAGGCTTAAGGCCTGGGCACAAGTGCGGGCTAGGCTTAAGGCCTGGGCACAAGTGCGGGCTAGGCTTAAGGCCTGGGCACAAGTGCAGTGCCGGCTAGGACCAGGCAGGGGGCACAAGTGCTGGCTAGGCTTAAGGCATTCAGCTAACTCTTTGCACTCTTTGCATAAAGGGTTAGGCACCCATAGGGGTGAAGAGCTAGCTTTCACCCCTCTACTTTGTACTTGGACATTTAGGACTAGATCCTTTGTTGTACAGTGCGGAGCCTCTCCATAACCCCATGCTCCAAGCGACCAGGCACTTCTTGTCTGTCCTCCGTAAATGGGTAATGCCTTCTTCCCCAATTGCAGTCGTTCATGCGCATTCAGACGGGACAAGAGCGAAGAGCGTAAAGCTGGCTTTATGTGCATAACCAACATGAAGCTGAAGACAAAAACAAACAAGCATTCAAGGGGCTCAAAAGTGCAGGCTAGGCTTAAGGCCTGGGCACAAGTGCGGGCTAGGCTTAAGGCCTGGGCACAAGTGCTGGCTAGGATCAAGGCAGGGGACACAAGTGTGGGCTAGGCTTATGGCCTGGGCACAAGTGCGGGCTAGGCTTATGGCCTGGGCACAAGTGCGGGCTAGGCTTAAGGCCTGGGCACAAGTGCGGGCTAGGCTTAAGGCCTGGGCACAAGTGCGGGCTAGGCTTAAGGCCTGGGCACAAGTGCGGGCTAGGCTTAAGGCCTAGGCACAAGTGCGGGCTAGGCTTAAGGCCTGGGCACAAGTGCGGGCTAGGCTTAAGGCCTGGGCACAAGTGCGGGCTAGGCTTAAGGCCTGGGCACAAGTGCGGGCTAGGCATAAGGCCTGGGCACAAGTGCGGGCTAGGCATAAGGCCTGGGCACAAGTGCGGGCTAGGCTTAAGGCATGGGCACAAGTGCGGGCTTGGCTTAAGGCAGGGGCACAAGTGCGGGCTTGGCTTAAGGCAGGGGCACAAGTGCGGGCTAGGCTTAAGGCCGGGGCACAAGTGCGGGCTAGGCTTAAGGCCGGGGCACAAGTGCGGGCTAGGCTTAAGGCCTGGGCACAAGTGCGGGCTAGGCTTAAGGCCTGGGCACAAGTGCGGGCTAGGCTTAAGGCCTGGGCACAAGTGCGGGCTAGGCTTAAGGCCTGGGCACAAGTGCGGGCTAGGCGTAAGGCAGGGGCACAAGTGCGGGCTAGGCTTAAGGCAGGGGCACAAGTGCGGGCTTGGCTTAAGGCCTGGGCACAAGTGCGGGCTAGGCTTAAGGCCTGGGCACAAGTGCGGGCTAGGCTTAAGGCCTGGGCACAAGTGCGGGCTAGGCGTAAGGCAGGGGCACAAGTGCGGGCTTGGCTTAAGGCAGGGGCACAAGTGCGGGCTTGGCTTAAGGCAGGGGCACAAGTGCGGGCTAGGCTTAAGGCATGGGCACAAGTGCGGGCTTGGCTTAAGGCAGGGGCACAAGTGCGGGCTTGGCTTAAGGCAGGGGCACAAGTGCGGGCTAGGCTTAAGGCCGGGGCACAAGTGCGGGCTAGGCTTAAGGCCGGGGCACAAGTGCGGGCTAGGCTTAAGGCCTGGGCACAAGTGCGGGCTAGGCTTAAGGCCTGGGCACAAGTGCGGGCTAGGCTTAAGGCCTGGGCACAAGTGCGGGCTAGGCTTAAGGCAGGGGCACAAGTGCGGGCTAGGCTTAAGGCAGGGGCACAAGTGCGGGCTAGGCTTAAGGCAGGGGCACAAGTGCGGGCTAGGCTTAAGGCCTGGGCACAAGTGCGGGCTAGGCTTAAGGCCTGGGCACAAGTGCGGGCTAGGCTTAAGGCCTGGGCACAAGTGCGGGCTAGGCATAAGGCCTGGGCACAAGTGCGGGCTAGGCTTAAGGCCTGGGCACAAGTGCGGGCTAAGCTTAAGGCCTGGGCACAAGTGCGGGCTAGGCTTAAGGCCTGGGCACAAGTGCGGGCTAGGCTTAAGGCCTGGGCACAAGTGCGGGCTAGGCTTAAGGCAGGGGCACAAGTGCGGTCTTGGCTTAAGGCCTGGGCACAAGTGCGGGCTAGGCTTAAGGCCTGGGCACAAGTGCGGGCTAGGCTTAAGGCCTGGGCACAAGTGCTGGCTCGGCTTAAGGCCGGGGCACAAGTGCGGGCTCGGCTTAAGGCCTGGGCACAAGTGCGGGCTAGGCTTAAGGCATAGGCACAAGTGCGGGCTAGGCTTAAGGCCTGGGCACAAGTTTGGGCTAGGCTTAAGGCCTGGGCACAAGTGCGGGCTAGGCTTAAGGCCTGGGCACAAGTGCGGGCTAGGCTTAAGGCCTGGGCACAAGTGCGGGCTAGGCTTAAGGCCTGGGCACAAGTGCAGTGCCGGCTAGGACCAGGCAGGGGGCACAAGTGCTGGCTAGGCTTAAGGCATTCAGCTAACTCTTTGCACTCTTTGCATAAAGGGATAGGCACCCATAGGGGTGAAGAGCTAGCTTTCACCCCTCTACTTTGTACTTGGACATTTAGGATGAGATCCTTTGTTGTACAGTGCGGAGCCTCTCCATAACCCCATGCTCCAAGGCGACCAGGCACTTCTTGTCTGTCCTCCGTAAATGGGTAATGCCTTCTTCCCCAATTGCAGTCGTGCATGCGCATTCAGACGGGACAAGAGCGAAAAGCGTAAAGCTGGCTTTATGTGCATAACCAACATGAAGCTGAAGACAAAAACAAACAAGCATTCAAGGGGCTCAAAAGTGCAGGCTAGGCTTAAGGCCTGGGCACAAGTGCGGGCTAGGCTTAAGGCCTGGGCACAAGTGCTGGCTAGGATCAAGGCAGGGGACACAAGTGCGGGCTAGGCTTATGGCCTGGGCACAAGTGCGGGCTAGGCTTAGGGCCTGGGCACAAGTGCGGGCTAGGCTTAAGGCCTGGGCACAAGTGCGGGCTAGGCTTAAGGCCTGGGCACAAGTGCGGGCTAGGCTTAAGGCCTGGGCACAAGTGCGGGCTAGGCTTAAGGCCTGGGCACAAGTGCGGGCTAGGCTTAAGGCCTGGGCACAAGTGCGGGCTAGGCTTAAGGCCTGGGCACAAGTGCGGGCTAGGCTTAAGGCCTGGGCACAAGTGCGGGCTAGGCTTAAGGCCTGGGCACAAGTGCGGGCTCGGCTTAAGGCCGGGGCACAAGTGCGGGCTCGGCTTAAGGCCGGGGCACAAGTGCGGGCTCGGCTTAAGGCAGGGGCACAAGTGCGGTCTTGGCTTAAGGCCTGGGCACAAGTGCGGGCTAGGCTTAAGGCCTGGGCACAAGTGCGGGCTAGGCTTAAGGCCTGGGCACAAGTGCGGGCTCGGCTTAAGGCCGGGGCACAAGTGCGGGCTCGGCTTAAGGCCGGGGCACAAGTGCGGGCTCGGCTTAAGGCCGGGGCACAAGTGCGGGCTCGGCTTAAGGCCGGGGCACAAGTGCGGGCTTGGCTTAAGGCCTGGGCACAAGTGCGGGCTAGGCTTAAGGCCTGGGCACAAGTGCGGGCTAGGCTTAAGGCCTGGGCACAAGTGCGGGCTAGGCTTAAGGCCTGGGCACAAGTGCAGTGCCGGCTAGGACCAGGCAGGAGGCACAAGTGCTGGCTAGGCTTAAGGCATTCAGCTAACTCTTTGCACTCTTTGCATAAAGGGATAGGCACCCATAGGGGTGAAGAGCTAGCTTTCACCCCTCTACTTTGTACTTGGACATTTAGGACTAGATCCTTTGTTGTACAGTGTGGAGCCTCTCCATAACCCCATGCTCCAAGGCGACCAGGCACTTCTTGTCTGTCCTCCGTAAATGGGTAATGCCTTCTTCCCCAATTGCAGTCGTGCATGCGCATTCAGACGGGACAAGAGCGAAGAGCGTAAAGCTGGCTTTATGTGCATAACCAACATGAAGCTGAAGACAAAAACAAACAAGTATTCAAGGGGCTCAAAAGTGCAGGCTAGGCTTAAGGCCTGGGCACAAGTGCGGGCTAGGCTTAAGGCCTGGGCACAAGTGCTGGCTAGGATCAAGGCAGGGGACACAAGTGCGGGCTAGGCTTATGGCCTGGGCACAAGTGCGGGCTAGGCTTAAGGCCTGGGCACAAGTGCGGGCTAGGCTTAAGGCCTGGGCACAAGTGCGGGCTAGGCTTAAGGCCTGGGCACAAGTGCGGGCTAGGCTTAAGGCCTGGGCACAAGTGCGGGCTAGGCTTAAGGCCTGGGCACAAGTGCGGGCTAGGCTTAAGGCCTGGGCACAAGTGCGGGCTAGGCTTAAGGCCTGGGCACAAGTGCGGGCTAGGCATAAGGCCTGGGCACAAGTGCGGGCTAGGCATAAGGCCTGGGCACAAGTGCGGGCTAGGCTTAAGGCATGGGCACAAGTGCGGGCTTGGCTTAAGGCAGGGGCACAAGTGCGGGCTTGGCTTAAGGCAGGGGCACAAGTGCGGGCTAGGCTTAAGGCCGGGGCACAAGTGCGGGCTAGGCTTAAGGCCGGGGCACAAGTGCGGGCTAGGCTTAAGGCCTGGGCACAAGTGCGGGCTAGGCTTAAGGCCTGGGCACAAGTGCGGGCTAGGCTTAAGGCCTGGGCACAAGTGCGGGCTAGGCTTAAGGCCTGGGCACAAGTGCGGGCTAGGCTTAAGGCAGGGGCACAAGTGCGGGCTAGGCTTAAGGCAGGGGCACAAGTGCGGGCTTGGCTTAAGGCCTGGGCACAAGTGCGGGCTAGGCTTAAGGCCTGGGCACAAGTGCGGGCTAGGCTTAAGGCCTGGGCACAAGTGCGGGCTAGGCTTAAGGCCTGGGCACAAGTGCGGGCTAGGCTTAAGGCCTGGGCACAAGTGCGGGCTAGGCTTAAGGCAGGGGCACAAGTGCGGGCTAGGCTTAAGGCAGGGGCACAAGTGCGGGCTAGGCTTAAGGCAGGGGCACAAGTGCGGGCTAGGCTTAAGGCCTGGGCACAAGTGCGGGCTAGGCTTAAGGCCTGGGCACAAGTGCGGGCTAGGCTTAAGGCCTGGGCACAAGTGCGGGCTAGGCTTAAGGCCTGGGCACAAGTGCGGGCTAGGCTTAAGGCAGGGGCACAAGTGCGGGCTAGGCTTAAGGCAGGGGCACAAGTGCGGGCTAGGCTTAAGGCAGGGGCACAAGTGCGGGCTAGGCTTAAGGCAGGGGCACAAGTGCGGGCTAGGCTTAAGGCCTGGGCACAAGTGCGGGCTAGGCTTAAGGCCTGGGCACAAGTGCGGGCTAGGCTTAAGGCCTGGGCACAAGTGCGGGCTTGGCTTAAGGCAGGGGCACAAGTGCGGGCTTGGATTAAGGCAGGGGCACAAGTGCGGGCTAGGCTTAAGGCCAGGGCACAAGTGCGGGCTAGGCTTAAGGCCGGGGCACAAGTGCGGGCTAGGCTTAAGGCCTGGGCACAAGTGCGGGCTAGGCTTAAGGCCTGGCACAAGTGCGGGCTAGGCTTAAGGCCTGGGCACAAGTGCGGGCTAGGCTTAAGGCCTGGGCACAAGTGCGGGCTAGGCGTAAGGCAGGGGCACAAGTGCGGGCTAGGCTTAAGGCAGGGGCACAAGTGCGGGCTTGGCTTAAGGCCTGGGCACAAGTGCGGGCTAGGCTTAAGGCCTGGGCACAAGTGCGGGCTAGGCTTAAGGCCTGGGCACAAGTGCGGGCTAGGCTTAAGGCCTGGGCACAAGTGCGGGCTAGGCTTAAGGCCTGGGCACAAGTGCGGGCTAGGCTTAAGGCAGGGGCACAAGTGCGGGCTAGGCTTAAGGCCTGGGCACAAGTGCAGTGCTGGCTAGGATCAAGGCAGGGGGCACAAGTGCTGGCTAGGCTTAAGGCATTCAGCTAACTCTTTGCACTCTTTGCATAAAGGGTTAGGCACCCATAGGGGTGAAGAGCTAGCTTTCACCCCTCTACTTTGTACTTGGACATTTAGGACTAGATCCTTTGTTCTACAGTGCGGAGCCTCTCCATAACCCCATGCTCCAAGCGACCAGGCACTTCTTGTCTGTCCTCCGTAAATGGGTAATGCCTTCTTCCCCAATTGCAGTCGTGCATGCGCATTCAGACGGGACAAGAGCGAAGAGCGTAAAGCTGGCTTTATGTGCATAACCAACATGAAGCTGAAGACAAAAACAAACAAGCATTCAAGGGGCTCAAAAGTGCAGGCTAGGCTTAAGGCCTGGGCACAAGTGCGGGCTAGGCTTAAGGCCTGGGCACAAGTGCTGGCTAGGATCAAGGCAGGGGACACAAGTGCGGGCTAGGCTTAAGGCCTGGGCACAAGTGCGGGCTAGGCTTAAGGCCTGGGCACAAGTGCGGGCTTGGCTTAAGGCCTGGGCACAAGTGCGGGCTAGGCTTAAGGCCTGGGCACAAGTGCGGGCTAGGCTTAAGGCCTGGGCACAAGTGCGGGCTAGGCTTAAGGCCTGGGCACAAGTGCGGGCTAGGCTTAAGGCCTGGGCACAAGTGCGGGCTTGGCTTAAGGCAGGGGCACAAGTGCGGGCTAGGCTTAAGGTCTGGGCACAAGTGCGGGCTAGGCTTAAGGCCTGGGCACAAGTGCGGGCTAGGCTTAAGGCATGGGCACAAGTGCAGTGCTGGCTAGGATCAAGGCAGGGGGCACAAGTGCTGGCTAGGCTTAAGGCATTCAGCTAACTCTTTGCACTCTTTGCATAAAGGGTTAGGCACCCATAGGGGTGAAGAGCTAGCTTTCACCCCTCTACTCTTTACTTGGACATTTAGGATTAGATCCTTTGTTGTACAGTGCGGAGCCTCTCCATAACCCCATGCTCCAAGCGACCAGGCTCTTCTTGTCTGTCCTCCATAAATGGGTAATGCCTTCTTCCCCAATTACAGTCGTGCATGCGCATTCAGACGGGACAAGAGCGAAGAGCGTAAAGCTGGCCCTATGTGCATAACCAACATGAAGCTGAAGACAAAAACAAACAAACAAGCATTCAAGGGGCTCAAAAGTGCAGGCTAGGCTTAAGGCCTGGGCACAAGTGCGAGCTAGGCTTAAGGCCTGGGCACAAGTGCTGGCTAGGATCAAGGCAGGGGGCACAAGTGCGGGCTAGGCTTAAGGCCTGGGCACAAGTGCGGGCTAGGCTTAAGGCCTGGGCACAAGTGCGGGCTAGGATCAAGGCCTGGGCACAAGTGCGGGCTAGGATCAAGGCAGGGGGCACAAGTGCGGGCTAGGCTTAAGGCCTGGGCACAAGTGCGGGCTAGGCTTAAGGCCTGGGCACAAGTGCGGGCTAGGCTTAAGGCCTGGGCACAAGTGCGGGCTAGGCTTAAGGCCTGGGCACAAGTGCGGGCTAGGCTTAAGGCCTGGGCACAGGTGCGGGCTAGGCTTAAGGCCTGGGCACAAGTGCGGGCTAGGCTTAAGGCCTGGGCACAAGTGCGGGCTAGGCTTAAGGCCTGGGCACAAGTGCGGGCTAGGCTTAAGGCCTGGGCACAAGTGCGGGCTAGGCTTAAGGCCTGGGCACAAGTGCGGGCTAGGCTTAAGGCAGGGGCACAAGTGCGGTCTTGGCTTAAGGCCTGGGCACAAGTGTGGGCTAGGCTTAAGGCCTGGGCACAAGTGCGGGCTAGGCTTAAGGCCTGGGCACAAGTGCGGGCTCGGCTTAAGGCCGGGGCACAAGTGCGGGCTCGGCTTAAGGCCAGGGCACAAGTGCGGGCTCGGCTTAAGGCCTGGGCACAAGTGCGGGCTAGGCTTAAGGCATAGGCACAAGTGCGGGCTAGGCTTAAGGCCTGGGCACAAGTGCGGGCTAGGCTTAAGGCCTGGGCACAAGTGCGGGCTAGGCTTAAGGCCTGGGCACAAGTGCGGGCTCGGCTTAAGGCCGGGGCACAAGTGCGGGCTCGGCTTAAGGCCGGGGCACAAGTGCGGGCTTGGCTTAAGGCCTGGGCACAAGTGCGGGCTAGGCTTAAGGCCTGGGCACAAGTGCGGGCTAGGCTTAAGGCCTGGGCACAAGTGCGGGCTAGGCTTAAGGCCTGGGCACAAGTGCAGTGCCGGCTAGGACCAGGCAGGAGGCACAAGTGCTGGCTAGGCTTAAGGCATTCAGCTAACTCTTTGCACTCTTTGCATAAAGGGATAGGCACCCATAGGGGTGAAGAGCTAGCTTTCACCCCTCTACTTTGTACTTGGACATTTAGGACTAGATCCTTTGTTGTACAGTGCGGAGCCTCTCCATAACCCCATGCTCCAAGGCGACCAGGCACTTCTTGTCTGTCCTCCGTAAATGGGTAATGCCTTCTTCCCCAATTGCAGTCGTGCATGCGCATTCAGACGGGACAAGAGCGAAGAGCGTAAAGCTGGCTTTATGTGCATAACCAACATGAAGCTGAAGACAAAAACAAACAAGCATTCAAGGGGCTCAAAAGTGCAGGCTAGGCTTAAGGCCTGGGCACAAGTGCGGGCTAGGCTTAAGGCCTGGGCACAAGTGCTGGCTAGGATCAAGGCAGGGGACACAAGTGCGGGCTAGGCTTATGGCCTGGGCACAAGTGCGGGCTAGGCTTAAGGCCTGGGCACAAGTGCGGGCTAGGCTTAAGGCCTGGGCACAAGTGCGGGCTAGGCTTAAGGCCTGGGCACAAGTGCGGGCTAGGCTTAAGGCCTGGGCACAAGTGCGGGCTAGGCTTAAGGCCTGGGCACAAGTGCGGGCTAGGCTTAAGGCCTGGGCACAAGTGCGGGCTAGGCTTAAGGCCTGGGCACAAGTGCGGGCTAGGCATAAGGCCTGGGCACAAGTGCAGGCTAGGCATAAGGCCTGGGCACAAGTGCGGGCTAGGCTTAAGGCATGGGCACAAGTGCGGGCTTGGCTTAAGGCAGGGGCACAAGTGCGGGCTTGGCTTAAGGCAGGGGCACAAGTGCGGGCTAGGCTTAAGGCCGGGGCACAAGTGCGGGCTAGGCTTAAGGCCGGGGCACAAGTGCGGGCTAGGCTTAAGGCCTGGGCACAAGTGCGGGCTAGGCTTAAGGCCTGGGCACAAGTGCAGGCTAGGCTTAAGGCCTGGGCACAAGTGCGGGCTAGGCTTAAGGCCTGGGCACAAGTGCGGGCTAGGCTTAAGGCAGGGGCACAAGTGCGGGCTAGGCTTAAGGCAGGGGCACAAGTGCGGGCTTGGCTTAAGGCCTGGGCACAAGTGCGGGCTAGGCTTAAGGCCTGGGCACAAGTGCGGGCTAGGCTTAAGGCCTGGGCACAAGTGCGGGCTAGGCTTAAGGCCTGGGCACAAGTGCGGGCTAGGCTTAAGGCCTGGGCACAAGTGCGGGCTAGGCTTAAGGCCTGGGCACAAGTGCGGGCTAGGCTTAAGGCCTGGGCACAAGTGCGGGCTAGGCATAAGGCCTGGGCACAAGTGCGGGCTAGGCATAAGGCCTGGGCACAAGTGCAGGCTAGGCTTAAGGCATGGGCACAAGTGCGGGCTTGGCTTAAGGCAGGGGCACAAGTGCGGGCTTGGCTTAAGGCAGGGGCACAAGTGCGGGCTAGGCTTAAGGCCGGGGCACAAGTGCGGGCTAGGCTTAAGGCCGGGGCACAAGTGCGGGCTAGGCTTAAGGCCTGGGCACAAGTGCGGGCTAGGCTTAAGGCCTGGGCACAAGTGCGGGCTAGGCTTAAGGCCTGGGCACAAGTGCGGGCTAGGCTTAAGGCCTGGGCACAAGTGCGGGCTAGGCTTAAGGCAGGGGCACAAGTGCGGGCTAGGCTTAAGGCAGGGGCACAAGTGCGGGCTTGGCTTAAGGCCTGGGCACAAGTGCGGGCTAGGCTTAAGGCCTGGGCACAAGTGCGGGCTAGGCTTAAGGCCTGGGCACAAGTGCGGGCTAGGCTTAAGGCCTGGGCACAAGTGCGGGCTAGGCTTAAGGCCTGGGCACAAGTGCGGGCTAGGCATAAGGCCTGGGCACAAGTGCGGGCTAGGCATAAGGCCTGGGCACAAGTGCGGGCTAGGCTTAAGGCATGGGCACAAGTGCGGGCTTGGCTTAAGGCAGGGGCACAAGTGCGGGCTTGGCTTAAGGCAGGGGCACAAGTGCGGGCTAGGCTTAAGGCCGGGGCACAAGTGCGGGCTAGGCTTAAGGCCGGGGCACAAGTGCGGGCTAGGCTTAAGGCCTGGGCACAAGTGCGGGCTAGGCTTAAGGCCTGGGCACAAGTGCGGGCTAGGCTTAAGGCCTGGGCACAAGTGCGGGCTAGGCTTAAGGCCTGGGCACAAGTGCGGGCTAGGCTTAAGGCAGGGGCACAAGTGCGGGCTAGGCTTAAGGCAGGGGCACAAGTGCGGGCTTGGCTTAAGGCCTGGGCACAAGTGCGGGCTAGGCTTAAGGCCTGGGCACAAGTGCGGGCTAGGCTTAAGGCCTGGGCACAAGTGCGGGCTAGGCTTAAGGCCTGGGCACAAGTGCGGGCTAGGCTTAAGGCCTGGGCACAAGTGCGGGCTAGGCTTAAGGCCTGGGCACAAGTGCGGGCTAGGCTTAAGGCCTGGGCACAAGTGCGGGCTAGGCATAAGGCCTGGGCACAAGTGCGGGCTAGGCATAAGGCCTGGGCACAAGTGCAGGCTAGGCTTAAGGCATGGGCACAAGTGCGGGCTTGGCTTAAGGCAGGGGCACAAGTGCGGGCTTGGCTTAAGGCAGGGGCACAAGTGCGGGCTAGGCTTAAGGCCGGGGCACAAGTGCGGGCTAGGCTTAAGGCCGGGGCACAAGTGCGGGCTAGGCTTAAGGCCTGGGCACAAGTGCGGGCTAGGCTTAAGGCCTGGGCACAAGTGCGGGCTAGGCTTAAGGCCTGGGCACAAGTGCGGGCTAGGCTTAAGGCCTGGGCACAAGTGCGGGCTAGGCTTAAGGCCTGGGCACAAGTGCGGGCTAGGCTTAAGGCAGGGGCACAAGTGCGGGCTAGGCTTAAGGCAGGGGCACAAGTGCGGGCTTGGCTTAAGGCCTGGGCACAAGTGCGGGCTAGGCTTAAGGCCTGGGCACAAGTGCGGGCTAGGCTTAAGGCCTGGGCACAAGTGCGGGCTAGGCTTAAGGCCTGGGCACAAGTGCGGGCTAGGCTTAAGGCCTGGGCACAAGTGCGGGCTAGGCATAAGGCCTGGGCACAAGTGCGGGCTAGGCTTAAGGCCTGGGCACAAGTGCGGGCTAAGCTTAAGGCCTGGGCACAAGTGCGGGCTAGGCTTAAGGCCTGGGCACAAGTGCGGGCTAGGCTTAAGGCCTGGGCACAAGTGCGGGCTAGGCTTAAGGCAGGGGCACAAGTGCGGTCTTGGCTTAAGGCCTGGGCACAAGTGCGGGCTAGGCTTAAGGCCTGGGCACAAGTGCGGGCTAGGCTTAAGGCCTGGGCACAAGTGCTGGCTCGGCTTAAGGCCGGGGCACAAGTGCGGGCTCGGCTTAAGGCCTGGGCACAAGTGCGGGCTAGGCTTAAGGCATAGGCACAAGTGCGGGCTAGGCTTAAGGCCTGGGCACAAGTTTGGGCTAGGCTTAAGGCCTGGGCACAAGTGCGGGCTAGGCTTAAGGCCTGGGCACAAGTGCGGGCTAGGCTTAAGGCCTGGGCACAAGTGCGGGCTAGGCTTAAGGCCTGGGCACAAGTGCAGTGCCGGCTAGGACCAGGCAGGAGGCACAAGTGCTGGCTAGGCTTAAGGCATTCAGCTAACTCTTTGCACTCTTTGCATAAAGGGATAGGCACCCATAGGGGTGAAGAGCTAGCTTTCACCCCTCTACTTTGTACTTGGACATTTAGGACTAGATCCTTTGTTGTACAGTGCGGAGCCTCTCCATAACCCCATGCTCCAAGGCGACCAGGCACTTCTTGTCTGTCCTCCGTAAATGGGTAATGCCTTCTTCCCCAATTGCAGTCGTGCATGCGCATTCAGACGGGACAAGAGCGAAGAGCGTAAAGCTGGCTTTATGTGCATAACCAACATGAAGCTGAAGACAAAAACAAACAAGCATTCAAGGGGCTCAAAAGTGCAGGCTAGGCTTAAGGCCTGGGCACAAGTGCGGGCTAGGCTTAAGGCCTGGGCACAAGTGCTGGCTAGGATCAAGGCAGGGGACACAAGTGCGGGCTAGGCTTATGGCCTGGGCACAAGTGCGGGCTAGGCTTAAGGCCTGGGCACAAGTGCGGGCTAGGCTTAAGGCCTGGGCACAAGTGCGGGCTAGGCTTAAGGCCTGGGCACAAGTGCGGGCTAGGCTTAAGGCCTGGGCACAAGTGCGGGCTAGGCTTAAGGCCTGGGCACAAGTGCGGGCTAGGCTTAAGGCCTGGGCACAAGTGCGGGCTAGGCTTAAGGCCTGGGCACAAGTGCGGGCTAGGCATAAGGCCTGGGCACAAGTGCGGGCTAGGCATAAGGCCTGGGCACAAGTGCGGGCTAGGCTTAAGGCATGGGCACAAGTGCGGGCTTGGCTTAAGGCAGGGGCACAAGTGCGGGCTTGGCTTAAGGCAGGGGCACAAGTGCGGGCTAGGCTTAAGGCCGGGGCACAAGTGCGGGCTAGGCTTAAGGCCGGGGCACAAGTGCGGGCTAGGCTTAAGGCCTGGGCACAAGTGCGGGCTAGGCTTAAGGCCTGGGCACAAGTGCGGGCTAGGCTTAAGGCCTGGGCACAAGTGCGGGCTAGGCTTAAGGCCTGGGCACAAGTGCGGGCTAGGCTTAAGGCAGGGGCACAAGTGCGGGCTAGGCTTAAGGCAGGGGCACAAGTGCGGGCTTGGCTTAAGGCCTGGGCACAAGTGCGGGCTAGGCTTAAGGCCTGGGCACAAGTGCGGGCTAGGCTTAAGGCCTGGGCACAAGTGCGGGCTAGGCTTAAGGCCTGGGCACAAGTGCGGGCTAGGCTTAAGGCCTGGGCACAAGTGCGGGCTAGGCTTAAGGCAGGGGCACAAGTGCGGGCTAGGCTTAAGGCAGGGGCACAAGTGCGGGCTAGGCTTAAGGCAGGGGCACAAGTGCGGGCTAGGCTTAAGGCCTGGGCACAAGTGCGGGCTAGGCTTAAGGCCTGGGCACAAGTGCGGGCTAGGCTTAAGGCCTGGGCACAAGTGCGGGCTAGGCTTAAGGCCTGGGCACAAGTGCGGACTAGGCTTAAGGCCTGGGCACAAGTGCGGGCTAGGCTTAAGGCCTGGGCACAAGTGCGGGCTCGGCTTAAGGCAGGGGCACAAGTGCGGGCTCGGCTTAAGGCAGGGGCACAAGTGCGGGCTCGGCTTAAGGCAGGGGCACAAGTGCGGGTTCGGCTTAAGGCAGGGGCACAAGTGCGGGCTCGGCTTAAGGCCGGGGCACAAGTGCGGGCTCGGCTTAAGGCCGGGGCACAAGTGCAGGCTCGGCTTAAGGCCGGGGCACAAGTGCGGGCTCGGCTTAAGGCCGGGGCACAAGTGCAGGCTCGGCTTAAGGCCGGGGCACAAGTGCGGGCTCGGCTTAAGGCCGGGGCACAAGTGCGGGCTAGGCTTAAGGCCTGGGCACAAGTGCGGGCTAGGCTTAAGGCCTGGGCACAAGTGCGGGCTAGGCTTAAGGCCTGGGCACAAGTGCGGGCTAGGCTTAAGGCCTGGGCACAAGTGCGGGCTAGGCTTAAGGCAGGGGCACAAGTGCGGTCTTGGCTTAAGGCCTGGGCACAAGTGCGGGATAGGCTTAAGGCCTGGGCACAAGTGCGGGCTAGGCTTAAGGCCTGGGCACAAGTGCGGGCTCGGCTTAAGGCCGGGGCACAAGTGCGGGCTCGGCTTAAGGCCGGGGCACAAGTGCGGGCTCGGCTTAAGGCCTGGGCACAAGTGCGGGCTAGGCTTAAGGCATAGGCACAAGTGCGGGCTAGGCTTAAGGCCTGGGCACAAGTGCGGGCTAGGCTTAAGGCCTGGGCACAAGTGCGGGCTAGGCTTAAGGCCTGGGCACAAGTGCGGGCTCGGCTTAAGGCCGACGCACAAGTGCGGGCTCGGCTTAAGGCCGGGGCACAAGTGCGGGCTTGGCTTAAGGCCTGGGCACAAGTGCGGGCTAGGCTTAAGGCCTGGGCACAAGTGCGGGCTAGGCTTAAGGCCTGGGCACAAGTGCGGGCTAGGCTTAAGGCCTGGGCACAAGTGCAGTGCCGGCTAGGACCAGGCAGGAGGCACAAGTGCTGGCTAGGCTTAAGGCATTCAGCTAACTCTTTGCACTCTTTGCATAAAGGGATAGGCACCCATAGGGGTGAAGAGCTAGCTTTCACCCCTCTACTTTGTACTTGGACATTTAGGACTAGATCCTTTGTTGTACAGTGTGGAGCCTCTCCATAACCCCATGCTCCAAGGCGACCAGGCACTTCTTGTCTGTCCTCCGTAAATGGGTAATGCCTTCTTCCCCAATTGCAGTCGTGCATGCGCATTCAGACGGGACAAGAGCGAAGAGCGTAAAGCTGGCTTTATGTGCATAACCAACATGAAGCTGAAGACAAAAACAAACAAGTATTCAAGGGGCTCAAAAGTGCAGGCTAGGCTTAAGGCCTGGGCACAAGTGCGGGCTAGGCTTAAGGCCTGGGCACAAGTGCTGGCTAGGATCAAGGCAGGGGACACAAGTGCGGGCTAGGCTTATGGCCTGGGCACAAGTGCGGGCTAGGCTTAAGGCCTGGGCACAAGTGCGGGCTAGGCTTAAGGCCTGGGCACAAGTGCGGGCTAGGCTTAAGGCCTGGGCACAAGTGCGGGCTAGGCTTAAGGCCTGGGCACAAGTGCGGGCTAGGCTTAAGGCCTGGGCACAAGTGCGGGCTAGGCTTAAGGCCTGGGCACAAGTGCGGGCTAGGCTTAAGGCCTGGGCACAAGTGCGGGCTAGGCATAAGGCCTGGGCACAAGTGTGGGCTAGGCATAAGGCCTGGGCACAAGTGCGGGCTAGGCTTAAGGCATGGGCACAAGTGCGGGCTTGGCTTAAGGCAGGGGCACAAGTGCGGGCTTGGCTTAAGGCAGGGGCACAAGTGCGGGCTAGGCTTAAGGCCGGGGCACAAGTGCGGGCTAGGCTTAAGGCCGGGGCACAAGTGCGGGCTAGGCTTAAGGCCTGGGCACAAGTGCGGGCTAGGCTTAATGCCTGGGCACAAGTGCGGGCTAGGCTTAAGGCCTGGGCACAAGTGCGGGCTAGGCTTAAGGCCTGGGCACAAGTGCGGGCTAGGCTTAAGGCAGGGGCACAAGTGCGGGCTAGGCTTAAGGCAGGGGCACAAGTGCGGGCTTGGCTTAAGGCCTGGGCACAAGTGCGGGCTAGGCTTAAGGCCTGGGCACAAGTGCGGGCTAGGCTTAAGGCCTGGGCACAAGTGCGGGCTAGGCTTAAGGCCTGGGCACAAGTGCGGGCTAGGCTTAAGGCCTGGGCACAAGTGCGGGCTAGGCTTAAGGCAGGGGCACAAGTGCGGGCTAGGCTTAAGGCAGGGGCACAAGTGCGGGCTAGGCTTAAGGCAGGGGCACAAGTGCGGGCTAGGCTTAAGGCCTGGGCACAAGTGCGGGCTAGGCTTAAGGCCTGGGCACAAGTGCGGGCTAGGCTTAAGGCCTGGGCACAAGTGCGGGCTAGGCTTAAGGCCTGGGCACAAGTGCGGACTAGGCTTAAGGCCTGGGCACAAGTGCGGGCTAGGCTTAAGGCCTGGGCACAAGTGCGGGCTCGGCTTAAGGCAGGGGCACAAGTGCGGGCTCGGCTTAAGGCAGGGGCACAAGTGCGGGCTCGGCTTAAGGCAGGGGCACAAGTGCGGGTTCGGCTTAAGGCAGGGGCACAAGTGCGGGCTCGGCTTAAGGCCGGGGCACAAGTGCGGGCTCGGCTTAAGGCCGGGGCACAAGTGCAGGCTCGGCTTAAGGCCGGGGCACAAGTGCGGGCTCGGCTTAAGGCCGGGGCACAAGTGCGGGCTAGGCTTAAGGCCTGGGCACAAGTGCGGGCTAGGCTTAAGGCCTGGGCACAAGTGCGGGCTAGGCTTAAGGCCTGGGCACAAGTGCGGGCTAGGCTTAAGGCCTGGGCACAAGTGCGGGCTAGGCTTAAGGCCTGGGCACAAGTGCGGGCTAGGCTTAAGGCCTGGGCACAAGTGCGGGCTAGGCTTAAGGCCTGGGCACAAGTGCAGTGCCGGCTAGGACCAGGCAGGAGGCACAAGTGCTGGCTAGGCTTAAGGCATTCAGCTAACTCTTTGCACTCTTTGCATAAAGGGATAGGCACCCATAGGGGTGAAGAGCTAGCTTTCACCCCTCTACTTTGTACTTGGACATTTAGGACTAGATCCTTTGTTGTACAGTGCGGAGCCTCTCCATAACCCCATGCTCCAAGGCGACCAGGCACTTCTTGTCTGTCCTCCGTAAATGGGTAATGCCTTCTTCCCCAATTGCAGTCGTGCATGCGCATTCAGACGGGACAAGAGCGAAGAGCGTAAAGCTGGCTTTATGTGCATAACCAACATGAAGCTGAAGACAAAAACAAACAAGCATTCAAGGGGCTCAAAAGTGCAGGCTAGGCTTAAGGCCTGGGCACAAGTGCGGGCTAGGCTTAAGGCCTGGGCACAAGTGCTGGCTAGGATCAAGGCAGGGGACACAAGTGCGGGCTAGGCTTATGGCCTGGGCACAAGTGCGGGCTAGGCTTAAGGCCTGGGCACAAGTGCGGGCTAGGCTTAAGGCCTGGGCACAAGTGCGGGCTAGGCTTAAGGCCTGGGCACAAGTGCGGGCTAGGCTTAAGGCCTGGGCACAAGTGCGGGCTAGGCTTAAGGCCTGGGCACAAGTGCGGGCTAGGCTTAAGGCCTGGGCACAAGTGCGGGCTAGGCTTAAGGCCTGGGCACAAGTGCGGGCTAGGCATAAGGCCTGGGCACAAGTGCGGGCTAGGCATAAGGCCTGGGCACAAGTGCAGGCTAGGCTTAAGGCATGGGCACAAGTGCGGGCTTGGCTTAAGGCAGGGGCACAAGTGCGGGCTTGGCTTAAGGCAGGGGCACAAGTGCGGGCTAGGCTTAAGGCCGGGGCACAAGTGCGGGCTAGGCTTAAGGCCGGGGCACAAGTGCGGGCTAGGCTTAAGGCCTGGGCACAAGTGCGGGCTAGGCTTAAGGCCTGGGCACAAGTGCGGGCTAGGCTTAAGGCCTGGGCACAAGTGCGGGCTAGGCTTAAGGCCTGGGCACAAGTGCGGGCTAGGCTTAAGGCAGGGGCACAAGTGCGGGCTAGGCTTAAGGCAGGGGCACAAGTGCGGGCTTGGCTTAAGGCCTGGGCACAAGTGCGGGCTAGGCTTAAGGCCTGGGCACAAGTGCGGGCTAGGCTTAAGGCCTGGGCACAAGTGCGGGCTAGGCTTAAGGCCTGGGCACAAGTGCGGGCTAGGCTTAAGGCCTGGGCACAAGTGCGGGCTAGGCTTAAGGCAGGGGCACAAGTGCGGGCTAGGCTTAAGGCAGGGGCACAAGTGCGGGCTAGGCTTAAGGCAGGGGCACAAGTGCGGGCTAGGCTTAAGGCCTGGGCACAAGTGCGGGCTAGGCTTAAGGCCTGGGCACAAGTGCGGGCTAGGCTTAAGGCCTGGGCACAAGTGCGGGCTAGGCTTAAGGCCTGGGCACAAGTGCGGACTAGGCTTAAGGCCTGGGCACAAGTGCGGGCTAGGCTTAAGGCCTGGGCACAAGTGCGGGCTCGGCTTAAGGCAGGGGCACAAGTGCGGGCTCGGCTTAAGGCAGGGGCACAAGTGCGGGCTCGGCTTAAGGCAGGGGCACAAGTGCGGGTTCGGCTTAAGGCAGGGGCACAAGTGCGGGCTCGGCTTAAGGCCGGGGCACAAGTGCGGGCTCGGCTTAAGGCCGGGGCACAAGTGCAGGCTCGGCTTAAGGCCGGGGCACAAGTGCGGGCTCGGCTTAAGGCCGGGGCACAAGTGCGGGCTAGGCTTAAGGCCTGGGCACAAGTGCGGGCTAGGCTTAAGGCCTGGGCACAAGTGCGGGCTAGGCTTAAGGCCTGGGCACAAGTGCGGGCTAGGCTTAAGGCCTGGGCACAAGTGCGGGCTAGGCTTAAGGCCTGGGCACAAGTGCGGGCTAGGCTTAAGGCAGGGGCACAAGTGCGGTCTTGGCTTAAGGCCTGGGCACAAGTGCGGGCTAGGCTTAAGGCCTGGGCACAAGTGCGGGCTAGGCTTAAGGCCTGGGCACAAGTGCGGGCTCGGCTTAAGGCCGGGGCACAAGTGCGGGCTCGGCTTAAGGCCAGGGCACAAGTGCGGGCTCGGCTTAAGGCCTGGGCACAAGTGCGGGCTAGGCTTAAGGCATAGGCACAAGTGCGGGCTAGGCTTAAGGCCTGGGCACAAGTGCGGGCTAGGCTTAAGGCCTGGGCACAAGTGCGGGCTAGGCTTAAGGCCTGGGCACAAGTGCGGGCTCGGCTTAAGGCCGGGGCACAAGTGCGGGCTCGGCTTAAGGCCGGGGCACAAGTGCGGGCTTGGCTTAAGGCCTGGGCACAAGTGCGGGCTAGGCTTAAGGCCTGGGCACAAGTGCGGGCTAGGCTTAAGGCCTGGGCACAAGTGCGGGCTAGGCTTAAGGCCTGGGCACAAGTGCAGTGCCGGCTAGGACCAGGCAGGAGGCACAAGTGCTGGCTAGGCTTAAGGCATTCAGCTAACTCTTTGCACTCTTTGCATAAAGGGATAGGCACCCATAGGGGTGAAGAGCTAGCTTTCACCCCTCTACTTTGTACTTGGACATTTAGGACTAGATCCTTTGTTGTACAGTGCGGAGCCTCTCCATAACCCCATGCTCCAAGGCGACCAGGCACTTCTTGTCTGTCCTCCGTAAATGGGTAATGCCTTCTTCCCCAATTGCAGTCGTGCATGCGCATTCAGACGGGACAAGAGCGAAGAGCGTAAAGCTGGCTTTATGTGCATAACCAACATGAAGCTGAAGACAAAAACAAACAAGCATTCAAGGGGCTCAAAAGTGCAGGCTAGGCTTAAGGCCTGGGCACAAGTGCGGGCTAGGCTTAAGGCCTGGGCACAAGTGCTGGCTAGGATCAAGGCAGGGGACACAAGTGCGGGCTAGGCTTATGGCCTGGGCACAAGTGCGGGCTAGGCTTAAGGCCTGGGCACAAGTGCGGGCTAGGCTTAAGGCCTGGGCACAAGTGCGGGCTAGGCTTAAGGCCTGGGCACAAGTGCGGGCTAGGCTTAAGGCCTGGGCACAAGTGCGGGCTAGGCTTAAGGCCTGGGCACAAGTGCGGGCTAGGCTTAAGGCCTGGGCACAAGTGCGGGCTAGGCTTAAGGCCTGGGCACAAGTGCGGGCTAGGCATAAGGCCTGGGCACAAGTGCAGGCTAGGCATAAGGCCTGGGCACAAGTGCGGGCTAGGCTTAAGGCATGGGCACAAGTGCGGGCTTGGCTTAAGGCAGGGGCACAAGTGCGGGCTTGGCTTAAGGCAGGGGCACAAGTGCGGGCTAGGCTTAAGGCCGGGGCACAAGTGCGGGCTAGGCTTAAGGCCGGGGCACAAGTGCGGGCTAGGCTTAAGGCCTGGGCACAAGTGCGGGCTAGGCTTAAGGCCTGGGCACAAGTGCAGGCTAGGCTTAAGGCCTGGGCACAAGTGCGGGCTAGGCTTAAGGCCTGGGCACAAGTGCGGGCTAGGCTTAAGGCAGGGGCACAAGTGCGGGCTAGGCTTAAGGCAGGGGCACAAGTGCGGGCTTGGCTTAAGGCCTGGGCACAAGTGCGGGCTAGGCTTAAGGCCTGGGCACAAGTGCGGGCTAGGCTTAAGGCCTGGGCACAAGTGCGGGCTAGGCTTAAGGCCTGGGCACAAGTGCGGGCTAGGCTTAAGGCCTGGGCACAAGTGCGGGCTAGGCTTAAGGCCTGGGCACAAGTGCGGGCTAGGCTTAAGGCCTGGGCACAAGTGCGGGCTAGGCATAAGGCCTGGGCACAAGTGCGGGCTAGGCATAAGGCCTGGGCACAAGTGCAGGCTAGGCTTAAGGCATGGGCACAAGTGCGGGCTTGGCTTAAGGCAGGGGCACAAGTGCGGGCTTGGCTTAAGGCAGGGGCACAAGTGCGGGCTAGGCTTAAGGCCGGGGCACAAGTGCGGGCTAGGCTTAAGGCCGGGGCACAAGTGCGGGCTAGGCTTAAGGCCTGGGCACAAGTGCGGGCTAGGCTTAAGGCCTGGGCACAAGTGCGGGCTAGGCTTAAGGCCTGGGCACAAGTGCGGGCTAGGCTTAAGGCCTGGGCACAAGTGCGGGCTAGACTTAAGGCAGGGGCACAAGTGCGGGCTAGGCTTAAGGCAGGGGCACAAGTGCGGGCTTGGCTTAAGGCCTGGGCACAAGTGCGGGCTAGGCTTAAGGCCTGGGCACAAGTGCGGGCTAGGCTTAAGGCCTGGGCACAAGTGCGGGCTAGGCTTAAGGCCTGGGCACAAGTGCGGGCTAGGCTTAAGGCCTGGGCACAAGTGCGGGCTAGGCATAAGGCCTGGGCACAAGTGCGGGCTAGGCATAAGGCCTGGGCACAAGTGCGGGCTAGGCTTAAGGCATGGGCACAAGTGCGGGCTTGGCTTAAGGCAGGGGCACAAGTGCGGGCTTGGCTTAAGGCAGGGGCACAAGTGCGGGCTAGGCTTAAGGCCGGGGCACAAGTGCGGGCTAGGCTTAAGGCCGGGGCACAAGTGCGGGCTAGGCTTAAGGCCTGGGCACAAGTGCGGGCTAGGCTTAAGGCCTGGGCACAAGTGCGGGCTAGGCTTAAGGCCTGGGCACAAGTGCGGGCTAGGCTTAAGGCCTGGGCACAAGTGCGGGCTAGGCTTAAGGCAGGGGCACAAGTGCGGGCTAGGCTTAAGGCAGGGGCACAAGTGCGGGCTTGGCTTAAGGCCTGGGCACAAGTGCGGGCTAGGCTTAAGGCCTGGGCACAAGTGCGGGCTAGGCTTAAGGCCTGGGCACAAGTGCGGGCTAGGCTTAAGGCCTGGGCACAAGTGCGGGCTAGGCTTAAGGCCTGGGCACAAGTGCGGGCTAGGCTTAAGGCCTGGGCACAAGTGCGGGCTAGGCTTAAGGCCTGGGCACAAGTGCGGGCTAGGCATAAGGCCTGGGCACAAGTGCGGGCTAGGCATAAGGCCTGGGCACAAGTGCAGGCTAGGCTTAAGGCATGGGCACAAGTGCGGGCTTGGCTTAAGGCAGGGGCACAAGTGCGGGCTTGGCTTAAGGCAGGGGCACAAGTGCGGGCTAGGCTTAAGGCCGGGGCACAAGTGCGGGCTAGGCTTAAGGCCGGGGCACAAGTGCGGGCTAGGCTTAAGGCCTGGGCACAAGTGCGGGCTAGGCTTAAGGCCTGGGCACAAGTGCGGGCTAGGCTTAAGGCCTGGGCACAAGTGCGGGCTAGGCTTAAGGCCTGGGCACAAGTGCGGGCTAGGCTTAAGGCAGGGGCACAAGTGCGGGCTAGGCTTAAGGCAGGGGCACAAGTGCGGGCTTGGCTTAAGGCCTGGGCACAAGTGCGGGCTAGGCTTAAGGCCTGGGCACAAGTGCGGGCTAGGCTTAAGGCCTGGGCACAAGTGCGGGCTAGGCTTAAGGCCTGGGCACAAGTGCGGGCTAGGCTTAAGGCCTGGGCACAAGTGCGGGCTAGGCATAAGGCCTGGGCACAAGTGCGGGCTAGGCTTAAGGCCTGGGCACAAGTGCGGGCTAAGCTTAAGGCCTGGGCACAAGTGCGGGCTAGGCTTAAGGCCTGGGCACAAGTGCGGGCTAGGCTTAAGGCCTGGGCACAAGTGCGGGCTAGGCTTAAGGCAGGGGCACAAGTGCGGTCTTGGCTTAAGGCCTGGGCACAAGTGCGGGCTAGGCTTAAGGCCTGGGCACAAGTGCGGGCTAGGCTTAAGGCCTGGGCACAAGTGCTGGCTCGGCTTAAGGCCGGGGCACAAGTGCGGGCTCGGCTTAAGGCCTGGGCACAAGTGCGGGCTAGGCTTAAGGCATAGGCACAAGTGCGGGCTAGGCTTAAGGCCTGGGCACAAGTTTGGGCTAGGCTTAAGGCCTGGGCACAAGTGCGGGCTAGGCTTAAGGCCTGGGCACAAGTGCGGGCTAGGCTTAAGGCCTGGGCACAAGTGCGGGCTAGGCTTAAGGCCTGGGCACAAGTGCAGTGCAGGCTAGGACCAGGCAGGAGGCACAAGTGCTGGCTAGGCTTAAGGCATTCAGCTAACTCTTTGCACTCTTTGCATAAAGGGATAGGCACCCATAGGGGTGAAGAGCTAGCTTTCACCCCTCTACTTTGTACTTGGACATTTAGGACTAGATCCTTTGTTGTACAGTGCGGAGCCTCTCCATAACCCCATGCTCCAAGGCGACCAGGCACTTCTTGTCTGTCCTCCGTAAATGGGTAATGCCTTCTTCCCCAATTGCAGTCGTGCATGCGCATTCAGACGGGACAAGAGCGAAGAGCGTAAAGCTGGCTTTATGTGCATAACCAACATGAAGCTGAAGACAAAAACAAACAAGCATTCAAGGGGCTCAAAAGTGCAGGCTAGGCTTAAGGCCTGGGCACAAGTGCGGGCTAGGCTTAAGGCCTGGGCACAAGTGCTGGCTAGGATCAAGGCAGGGGACACAAGTGCGGGCTAGGCTTATGGCCTGGGCACAAGTGCGGGCTAGGCTTAAGGCCTGGGCACAAGTGCGGGCTAGGCTTAAGGCCTGGGCACAAGTGCGGGCTAGGCTTAAGGCCTGGGCACAAGTGCGGGCTAGGCTTAAGGCCTGGGCACAAGTGCGGGCTAGGCTTAAGGCCTGGGCACAAGTGCGGGCTAGGCTTAAGGCCTGGGCACAAGTGCGGGCTAGGCTTAAGGCCTGGGCACAAGTGCGGGCTAGGCATAAGGCCTGGGCACAAGTGCGGGCTAGGCATAAGGCCTGGGCACAAGTGCGGGCTAGGCTTAAGGCATGGGCACAAGTGCGGGCTTGGCTTAAGGCAGGGGCACAAGTGCGGGCTTGGCTTAAGGCAGGGGCACAAGTGCGGGCTAGGCTTAAGGCCGGGGCACAAGTGCGGGCTAGGCTTAAGGCCGGGGCACAAGTGCGGGCTAGGCTTAAGGCCTGGGCACAAGTGCGGGCTAGGCTTAAGGCCTGGGCACAAGTGCGGGCTAGGCTTAAGGCCTGGGCACAAGTGCGGGCTAGGCTTAAGGCCTGGGCACAAGTGCGGGCTAGGCTTAAGGCAGGGGCACAAGTGCGGGCTAGGCTTAAGGCAGGGGCACAAGTGCGGGCTTGGCTTAAGGCCTGGGCACAAGTGCGGGCTAGGCTTAAGGCCTGGGCACAAGTGCGGGCTAGGCTTAAGGCCTGGGCACAAGTGCGGGCTAGGCTTAAGGCCTGGGCACAAGTGCGGGCTAGGCTTAAGGCCTGGGCACAAGTGCGGGCTAGGCTTAAGGCAGGGGCACAAGTGCGGGCTAGGCTTAAGGCAGGGGCACAAGTGCGGGCTAGGCTTAAGGCAGGGGCACAAGTGCGGGCTAGGCTTAAGGCCTGGGCACAAGTGCGGGCTAGGCTTAAGGCCTGGGCACAAGTGCGGGCTAGGCTTAAGGCCTGGGCACAAGTGCGGGCTAGGCTTAAGGCCTGGGCACAAGTGCGGACTAGGC
This sequence comes from Ranitomeya imitator, assembly GCF_032444005.1. Classification (NCBI taxonomy): domain Eukaryota; kingdom Metazoa; phylum Chordata; class Amphibia; order Anura; family Dendrobatidae; genus Ranitomeya; species Ranitomeya imitator. The sequence continues at coordinate 10,549 of NW_027193995.1, read as the reverse complement.
TTAAGGCCTGGGCACAAGTGCGGGCTAGGCTTAAGGCCTGGGCACAAGTGCGGGCTCGGCTTAAGGCAGGGGCACAAGTGCGGGCTCGGCTTAAGGCAGGGGCACAAGTGCGGGCTCGGCTTAAGGCAGGGGCACAAGTGCGGGTTCGGCTTAAGGCAGGGGCACAAGTGCGGGCTCGGCTTAAGGCCGGGGCACAAGTGCGGGCTCGGCTTAAGGCCGGGGCACAAGTGCAGGCTCGGCTTAAGGCCGGGGCACAAGTGCGGGCTCGGCTTAAGGCCGGGGCACAAGTGCAGGCTCGGCTTAAGGCCGGGGCACAAGTGCGGGCTCGGCTTAAGGCCGGGGCACAAGTGCGGGCTAGGCTTAAGGCCTGGGCACAAGTGCGGGCTAGGCTTAAGGCCTGGGCACAAGTGCGGGCTAGGCTTAAGGCCTGGGCACAAGTGCGGGCTAGGCTTAAGGCCTGGGCACAAGTGCGGGCTAGGCTTAAGGCAGGGGCACAAGTGCGGTCTTGGCTTAAGGCCTGGGCACAAGTGCGGGCTAGGCTTAAGGCCTGGGCACAAGTGCGGGCTAGGCTTAAGGCCTGGGCACAAGTGCGGGCTCGGCTTAAGGCCGGGGCACAAGTGCGGGCTCGGCTTAAGGCCGGGGCACAAGTGCGGGCTCGGCTTAAGGCCTGGGCACAAGTGCGGGCTAGGCTTAAGGCATAGGCACAAGTGCGGGCTAGGCTTAAGGCCTGGGCACAAGTGCGGGCTAGGCTTAAGGCCTGGGCACAAGTGCGGGCTAGGCTTAAGGCCTGGGCACAAGTGCGGGCTCGGCTTAAGGCCGGGGCACAAGTGCGGGCTCGGCTTAAGGCCGGGGCACAAGTGCGGGCTTGGCTTAAGGCCTGGGCACAAGTGCGGGCTAGGCTTAAGGCCTGGGCACAAGTGCGGGCTAGGCTTAAGGCCTGGGCACAAGTGCGGGCTAGGCTTAAGGCCTGGGCACAAGTGCAGTGCCGGCTAGGACCAGGCAGGAGGCACAAGTGCTGGCTAGGCTTAAGGCATTCAGCTAACTCTTTGCACTCTTTGCATAAAGGGATAGGCACCCATAGGGGTGAAGAGCTAGCTTTCACCCCTCTACTTTGTACTTGGACATTTAGGACTAGATCCTTTGTTGTACAGTGTGGAGCCTCTCCATAACCCCATGCTCCAAGGCGACCAGGCACTTCTTGTCTGTCCTCCGTAAATGGGTAATGCCTTCTTCCCCAATTGCAGTCGTGCATGCGCATTCAGACGGGACAAGAGCGAAGAGCGTAAAGCTGGCTTTATGTGCATAACCAACATGAAGCTGAAGACAAAAACAAACAAGTATTCAAGGGGCTCAAAAGTGCAGGCTAGGCTTAAGGCCTGGGCACAAGTGCGGGCTAGGCTTAAGGCCTGGGCACAAGTGCTGGCTAGGATCAAGGCAGGGGACACAAGTGCGGGCTAGGCTTATGGCCTGGGCACAAGTGCGGGCTAGGCTTAAGGCCTGGGCACAAGTGCGGGCTAGGCTTAAGGCCTGGGCACAAGTGCGGGCTAGGCTTAAGGCCTGGGCACAAGTGCGGGCTAGGCTTAAGGCCTGGGCACAAGTGCGGGCTAGGCTTAAGGCCTGGGCACAAGTGCGGGCTAGGCTTAAGGCCTGGGCACAAGTGCGGGCTAGGCTTAAGGCCTGGGCACAAGTGCGGGCTAGGCATAAGGCCTGGGCACAAGTGCGGGCTAGGCATAAGGCCTGGGCACAAGTGCGGGCTAGGCTTAAGGCATGGGCACAAGTGCGGGCTTGGCTTAAGGCAGGGGCACAAGTGCGGGCTTGGCTTAAGGCAGGGGCACAAGTGCGGGCTAGGCTTAAGGCCGGGGCACAAGTGCGGGCTAGGCTTAAGGCCGGGGCACAAGTGCGGGCTAGGCTTAAGGCCTGGGCACAAGTGCGGGCTAGGCTTAATGCCTGGGCACAAGTGCGGGCTAGGCTTAAGGCCTGGGCACAAGTGCGGGCTAGGCTTAAGGCCTGGGCACAAGTGCGGGCTAGGCTTAAGGCAGGGGCACAAGTGCGGGCTAGGCTTAAGGCAGGGGCACAAGTGCGGGCTTGGCTTAAGGCCTGGGCACAAGTGCGGGCTAGGCTTAAGGCCTGGGCACAAGTGCGGGCTAGGCTTAAGGCCTGGGCACAAGTGCGGGCTAGGCTTAAGGCAGGGGCACAAGTGCGGGCTAGGCTTAAGGCAGGGGCACAAGTGCGGGCTAGGCTTAAGGCAGGGGCACAAGTGCGGGCTAGGCTTAAGGCCTGGGCACAAGTGCGGGCTAGGCTTAAGGCCTGGGCACAAGTGCGGGCTAGGCTTAAGGCCTGGGCACAAGTGCGGGCTAGGCTTAAGGCCTGGGCACAAGTGCGGACTAGGCTTAAGGCCTGGGCACAAGTGCGGGCTAGGCTTAAGGCCTGGGCACAAGTGCGGGCTCGGCTTAAGGCAGGGGCACAAGTGCGGGCTCGGCTTAAGGCAGGGGCACAAGTGCGGGCTCGGCTTAAGGCAGGGGCACAAGTGCGGGTTCGGCTTAAGGCAGGGGCACAAGTGCGGGCTCGGCTTAAGGCCGGGGCACAAGTGCGGGCTCGGCTTAAGGCCGGGGCACAAGTGCAGGCTCGGCTTAAGGCCGGGGCACAAGTGCGGGCTCGGCTTAAGGCCGGGGCACAAGTGCGGGCTAGGCTTAAGGCCTGGGCACAAGTGCGGGCTAGGCTTAAGGCCTGGGCACAAGTGCGGGCTAGGCTTAAGGCCTGGGCACAAGTGCGGGCTAGGCTTAAGGCCTGGGCACAAGTGCGGGCTAGGCTTAAGGCCTGGGCACAAGTGCGGGCTAGGCTTAAGGCAGGGGCACAAGTGCGGTCTTGGCTTAAGGCCTGGGCACAAGTGCGGGCTAGGCTTAAGGCCTGGGCACAAGTGCGGGCTAGGCTTAAGGCCTGGGCACAAGTGCGGGCTCGGCTTAAGGCCGGGGCACAAGTGCGGGCTCGGCTTAAGGCCGGGGCACAAGTGCGGGCTCGGCTTAAGGCCTGGGCACAAGTGCGGGCTAGGCTTAAGGCATAGGCACAAGTGCGGGCTAGGCTTAAGGCCTGGGCACAAGTGCGGGCTAGGCTTAAGGCCTGGGCACAAGTGCGGGCTAGGCTTAAGGCCTGGGCACAAGTGCGGGCTCGGCTTAAGGCCGGGGCACAAGTGCGGGCTCGGCTTAAGGCCGGGGCACAAGTGCGGGCTTGGCTTAAGGCCTGGGCACAAGTGCGGGCTAGGCTTAAGGCATAGGCACAAGTGCGGGCTAGGCTTAAGGCCTGGGCACAAGTGCGGGCTAGGCTTAAGGCCTGGGCACAAGTGCGGGCTAGGCTTAAGGCCTGGGCACAAGTGCGGGCTAGGCTTAAGGCCTGGGCACAAGTGCGGGCTAGGCTTAAGGCCTGGGCACAAGTGCAGTGCCGGCTAGGACCAGGCAGGGGGCACAAGTGCTGGCTAGGCTTAAGGCATTCAGCTAACTCTTTGCACTCTTTGCATAAAGGGTTAGGCACCCATAGGGGTGAAGAGCTAGCTTTCACCCCTCTACTTTGTACTTGGACATTTAGGACTAGATCCTTTGTTGTACAGTGCGGAGCCTCTCCATAACCCCATGCTCCAAGCGACCAGGCACTTCTTGTCTGTCCTCCGTAAATGGGTAATGCCTTCTTCCCCAATTGCAGTCGTGCATGCGCATTCAGACGGGACAAGAGCGAAGAGCGTAAAGCTGGCTTTATGTGCATAACCAACATGAAGCTGAAGACAAAAACAAACAAGCATTCAAGGGGCTCAAAAGTGCAGGCTAGGCTTAAGGCCTGGGCACAAGTGCGGGCTAGGCTTAAGGCCTGGGCACAAGTGCTGGCTAGGATCAAGGCAGGGGACACAAGTGTGGGCTAGGCTTATGGCCTGGGCACAAGTGCGGGCTACGCTTAAGGCCTGGGCACAAGTGCGGGCTAGGCTTAAGGCCTGGGCACAAGTGCAGGCTAGGCTTAAGGCCTGGGCACAAGTGCGGGCTAGGCTTAAGGCCTGGGCACAAGTGCGGGCTAGGCTTAAGGCCTGGGCACAAGTGCGGGCTAGGCTTAAGGCCTGGGCACAAGTGCGGGCTAGGCTTAAGGCCTGGGCACAAGTGCGGGCTAGGCTTAAGGCCTGGGCACAAGTGCGGGCTAGGCATAAGGCCTGGGCACAAGTGCGGGCTAGGCTTAAGGCATGGGCACAAGTGCGGGCTTGGCTTAAGGCAGGGGCACAAGTGCGGGCTTGGCTTAAGGCAGGGGCACAAGTGCGGGCTAGGCTTAAGGCCGGGGCACAAGTGCGGGCTAGGCTTAAGGCCTGGGCACAAGTGCGGGCTAGGCTTAAGGCCTGGGCACAAGTGCGGGCTAGGCTTAAGGCAGGGGCACAAGTGCGGTCTTGGCTTAAGGCCTGGGCACAAGTGCGGGCTAGGCTTAAGGCCTGGGCACAAGTGCGGGCTAGGCTTAAGGCCTGGGCACAAGTGCGGGCTCGGCTTAAGGCCGGGGCACAAGTGCGGGCTCGGCTTAAGGCCGGGGCACAAGTGCGGGCTCGGCTTAAGGCCTGGGCACAAGTGCGGGCTAGGCTGAAGGCATAGGCACAAGTGCGGGCTAGGCTTAAGGCCTGGGCACAAGTGCGGGCTAGGCTTAAGGCCTGGGCACAAGTGCGGGCTAGGCTTAAGGCCTGGGCACAAGTGCGGGCTCGGCTTAAGGCCGGGGCACAAGTGCGGGCTCGGCTTAAGGCCGGGGCACAAGTGCGGGCTCGGCTTAAGGCCTGGGCACAAGTGCGGGCTAGGCTTAAGGCATAGGCACAAGTGCGGGCTAGGCTTAAGGCCTGGGCACAAGTGCGGGCTAGGCTTAAGGCCTGGGCACAAGTGCGGGCTAGGCTTAAGGCCTGGGCACAAGTGCGGGCTAGGCTTAAGGCCTGGGCACAAGTGCGGGCTAGGCTTAAGGCCTGGGCACAAGTGCAGTGCCGGCTAGGACCAGGCAGGGGGCACAAGTGCTGCCTAGGCTTAAGGCATTCAGCTAACTCTTTGCACTCTTTGCATAAAGGGTTAGGCACCCATAGGGGTGAAGAGCTAGCTTTCACCCCTCTACTTTGTACTTGGACATTTAGGACTAGATCCTTTGTTGTACAGTGCGGAGCCTCTCCATAACCCCATGCTCCAAGCGACCAGGCACTTCTTGTCTGTCCTCCGTAAATGGGTAATGCCTTCTTCCCCAATTGCAGTCGTGCATGCGCATTCAGACGGGACAAGAGCGAAGAGCGTAAAGCTGGCTTTATGTGCATAACCAACATGAAGCTGAAGACAAAAACAAACAAGCATTCAAGGGGCTCAAAAGTGCAGGCTAGGCTTAAGGCCTGGGCACAAGTGCGGGCTAGGCTTAAGGCCTGGGCACAAGTGCTGGCTAGGATCAAGGCAGGGGCACAAGTGCGGGCTAGGCTTAAGGCCTGGGCACAAGTTTGGGCTAGGCTTAAGGCCTGGGCACAAGTGCGGGCTAGGCTTAAGGCCTGGGCACAAGTGCGGGCTAGGCTTAAGGCCTGGGCACAAGTGCGGGCTAGGCATAACGCCTGGGCACAAGTGCGGGCTAGGCATAAGGCCTGGGCACAAGTGCGGGCTAGGCTTAAGGCATGGGCACAAGTGCGGGCTTGGCTTAAGGCAGGGGCACAAGTGCGGGCTTGGCTTAAGGCAGGGGCACAAGTGCGGGCTAGGCTTAAGGCCGGGGCACAAGTGCGGGCTAGGCTTAAGGCCGGGGCACAAGTGCGGGCTAGGCTTAAGGCCTGGGCACAAGTGCGGGCTAGGCTTAAGGCCTGGGCACAAGTGCGGGCTAGGCTTAAGGCCTGGGCACAAGTGCAGTGCCGGCTAGGACCAGGCAGGAGGCACAAGTGCTGGCTAGGCTTAAGGCATTCAGCTAACTCTTTGCACTCTTTGCATAAAGGGATAGGCACCCATAGGGGTGAAGAGCTAGCTTTCACCCCTCTACTTTGTACTTGGACATTTAGGACTAGATCCTTTGTTGTACAGTGCGGAGCCTCTCCATAACCCCATGCTCCAAGGCGACCAGGCACTTCTTGTCTGTCCTCCGTAAATGGGTAATGCCTTCTTCCCCAATTGCAGTCGTGCATGCGCATTCAGACGGGACAAGAGCGAAGAGCGTAAAGCTGGCTTTATGTGCATAACCAACATGAAGCTGAAGACAAAAACAAACAAGCATTCAAGGGGCTCAAAAGTGCAGGCTAGGCTTAAGGCCTGGGCACAAGTGCGGGCTAGGCTTAAGGCCTGGGCACAAGTGCTGGCTAGGATCAAGGCAGGGGACACAAGTGCGGGCTAGGCTTATGGCCTGGGCACAAGTGCGGGCTAGGCTTAAGGCCTGGGCACAAGTGCGGGCTAGGCTTAAGGCCTGGGCACAAGTGCGGGCTAGGCTTAAGGCCTGGGCACAAGTGCGGGCTAGGCTTAAGGCCTGGGCACAAGTGCGGGCTAGGCTTAAGGCCTGGGCACAAGTGCGGGCTAGGCTTAAGGCCTGGGCACAAGTGCGGGCTAGGCTTAAGGCCTGGGCACAAGTGCGGGCTAGGCATAAGGCCTGGGCACAAGTGCGGGCTAGGCATAAGGCCTGGGCACAAGTGCGGGCTAGGCTTAAGGCATGGGCACAAGTGCGGGCTTGGCTTAAGGCAGGGGCACAAGTGCGGGCTTGGCTTAAGGCAGGGGCACAAGTGCGGGCTAGGCTTAAGGCCGGGGCACAAGTGCGGGCTAGGCTTAAGGCCGGGGCACAAGTGCGGGCTAGGCTTAAGGCCTGGGCACAAGTGCGGGCTAGGCTTAAGGCCTGGGCACAAGTGCGGGCTAGGCTTAAGGCCTGGGCACAAGTGCGGGCTAGGCTTAAGGCCTGGGCACAAGTGCGGGCTAGGCTTAAGGCAGGGGCACAAGTGCGGGCTAGGCTTAAGGCAGGGGCACAAGTGCGGGCTTGGCTTAAGGCCTGGGCACAAGTGCGGGCTAGGCTTAAGGCCTGGGCACAAGTGCGGGCTAGGCTTAAGGCCTGGGCACAAGTGCGGGCTAGGCTTAAGGCCTGGGCACAAGTGCGGGCTAGGCTTAAGGCCTGGGCACAAGTGCGGGCTAGGCTTAAGGCAGGGGCACAAGTGCGGGCTAGGCTTAAGGCAGGGGCACAAGTGCGGGCTAGGCTTAAGGCAGGGGCACAAGTGCGGGCTAGGCTTAAGGCCTGGGCACAAGTGCGGGCTAGGCTTAAGGCCTGGGCACAAGTGCGGGCTAGGCTTAAGGCCTGGGCACAAGTGCGGGCTAGGCTTAAGGCCTGGGCACAAGTGCGGACTAGGCTTAAGGCCTGGGCACAAGTGCGGGCTAGGCTTAAGGCCTGGGCACAAGTGCGGGCTCGGCTTAAGGCAGGGGCACAAGTGCGGGCTCGGCTTAAGGCAGGGGCACAAGTGCGGGCTCGGCTTAAGGCAGGGGCACAAGTGCGGGTTCGGCTTAAGGCAGGGGCACAAGTGCGGGCTCGGCTTAAGGCCGGGGCACAAGTGCGGGCTCGGCTTAAGGCCGGGGCACAAGTGCAGGCTCGGCTTAAGGCCGGGGCACAAGTGCGGGCTCGGCTTAAGGCCGGGGCACAAGTGCAGGCTCGGCTTAAGGCCGGGGCACAAGTGCGGGCTCGGCTTAAGGCCGGGGCACAAGTGCGGGCTAGGCTTAAGGCCTGGGCACAAGTGCGGGCTAGGCTTAAGGCCTGGGCACAAGTGCGGGCTAGGCTTAAGGCCTGGGCACAAGTGCGGGCTAGGCTTAAGGCCTGGGCACAAGTGCGGGCTAGGCTTAAGGCAGGGGCACAAGTGCGGTCTTGGCTTAAGGCCTGGGCACAAGTGCGGGCTAGGCTTAAGGCCTGGGCACAAGTGCGGGCTAGGCTTAAGGCCTGGGCACAAGTGCGGGCTCGGCTTAAGGCCGGGGCACAAGTGCGGGCTCGGCTTAAGGCCGGGGCACAAGTGCGGGCTCGGCTTAAGGCCTGGGCACAAGTGCGGGCTAGGCTTAAGGCATAGGCACAAGTGCGGGCTAGGCTTAAGGCCTGGGCACAAGTGCGGGCTAGGCTTAAGGCCTGGGCACAAGTGCGGGCTAGGCTTAAGGCCTGGGCACAAGTGCGGGCTCGGCTTAAGGCCGGGGCACAAGTGCGGGCTCGGCTTAAGGCCGGGGCACAAGTGCGGGCTTGGCTTAAGGCCTGGGCACAAGTGCGGGCTAGGCTTAAGGCCTGGGCACAAGTGCGGGCTAGGCTTAAGGCCTGGGCACAAGTGCGGGCTAGGCTTAAGGCCTGGGCACAAGTGCAGTGCCGGCTAGGACCAGGCAGGAGGCACAAGTGCTGGCTAGGCTTAAGGCATTCAGCTAACTCTTTGCACTCTTTGCATAAAGGGATAGGCACCCATAGGGGTGAAGAGCTAGCTTTCACCCCTCTACTTTGTACTTGGACATTTAGGACTAGATCCTTTGTTGTACAGTGTGGAGCCTCTCCATAACCCCATGCTCCAAGGCGACCAGGCACTTCTTGTCTGTCCTCCGTAAATGGGTAATGCCTTCTTCCCCAATTGCAGTCGTGCATGCGCATTCAGACGGGACAAGAGCGAAGAGCGTAAAGCTGGCTTTATGTGCATAACCAACATGAAGCTGAAGACAAAAACAAACAAGTATTCAAGGGGCTCAAAAGTGCAGGCTAGGCTTAAGGCCTGGGCACAAGTGCGGGCTAGGCTTAAGGCCTGGGCACAAGTGCTGGCTAGGATCAAGGCAGGGGACACAAGTGCGGGCTAGGCTTATGGCCTGGGCACAAGTGCGGGCTAGGCTTAAGGCCTGGGCACAAGTGCGGGCTAGGCTTAAGGCCTGGGCACAAGTGCGGGCTAGGCTTAAGGCCTGGGCACAAGTGCGGGCTAGGCTTAAGGCCTGGGCACAAGTGCGGGCTAGGCTTAAGGCCTGGGCACAAGTGCGGGCTAGGCTTAAGGCCTGGGCACAAGTGCGGGCTAGGCTTAAGGCCTGGGCACAAGTGCGGGCTAGGCATAAGGCCTGGGCACAAGTGCGGGCTAGGCATAAGGCCTGGGCACAAGTGCGGGCTAGGCTTAAGGCATGGGCACAAGTGCGGGCTTGGCTTAAGGCAGGGGCACAAGTGCGGGCTTGGCTTAAGGCAGGGGCACAAGTGCGGGCTAGGCTTAAGGCCGGGGCACAAGTGCGGGCTAGGCTTAAGGCCGGGGCACAAGTGCGGGCTAGGCTTAAGGCCTGGGCACAAGTGCGGGCTAGGCTTAATGCCTGGGCACAAGTGCGGGCTAGGCTTAAGGCCTGGGCACAAGTGCGGGCTAGGCTTAAGGCCTGGGCACAAGTGCGGGCTAGGCTTAAGGCAGGGGCACAAGTGCGGGCTAGGCTTAAGGCAGGGGCACAAGTGCGGGCTTGGCTTAAGGCCTGGGCACAAGTGCGGGCTAGGCTTAAGGCCTGGGCACAAGTGCGGGCTAGGCTTAAGGCCTGGGCACAAGTGCGGGCTAGGCTTAAGGCCTGGGCACAAGTGCGGGCTAGGCTTAAGGCCTGGGCACAAGTGCGGGCTAGGCTTAAGGCAGGGGCACAAGTGCGGGCTAGGCTTAAGGCAGGGGCACAAGTGCGGGCTAGGCTTAAGGCAGGGGCACAAGTGCGGGCTAGGCTTAAGGCCTGGGCACAAGTGCGGGCTAGGCTTAAGGCCTGGGCACAAGTGCGGGCTAGGCTTAAGGCCTGGGCACAAGTGCGGGCTAGGCTTAAGGCCTGGGCACAAGTGCGGACTAGGCTTAAGGCCTGGGCACAAGTGCGGGCTAGGCTTAAGGCCTGGGCACAAGTGCGGGCTCGGCTTAAGGCAGGGGCACAAGTGCGGGCTCGGCTTAAGGCAGGGGCACAAGTGCGGGCTCGGCTTAAGGCAGGGGCACAAGTGCGGGTTCGGCTTAAGGCAGGGGCACAAGTGCGGGCTCGGCTTAAGGCCGGGGCACAAGTGCGGGCTCGGCTTAAGGCCGGGGCACAAGTGCAGGCTCGGCTTAAGGCCGGGGCACAAGTGCGGGCTCGGCTTAAGGCCGGGGCACAAGTGCGGGCTAGGCTTAAGGCCTGGGCACAAGTGCGGGCTAGGCTTAAGGCCTGGGCACAAGTGCGGGCTAGGCTTAAGGCCTGGGCACAAGTGCGGGCTAGGCTTAAGGCCTGGGCACAAGTGCGGGCTAGGCTTAAGGCCTGGGCACAAGTGCGGGCTAGGCTTAAGGCAGGGGCACAAGTGCGGTCTTGGCTTAAGGCCTGGGCACAAGTGCGGGCTAGGCTTAAGGCCTGGGCACAAGTGCGGGCTAGGCTTAAGGCCTGGGCACAAGTGCGGGCTCGGCTTAAGGCCGGGGCACAAGTGCGGGCTCGGCTTAAGGCCGGGGCACAAGTGCGGGCTCGGCTTAAGGCCTGGGCACAAGTGCGGGCTAGGCTTAAGGCATAGGCACAAGTGCGGGCTAGGCTTAAGGCCTGGGCACAAGTGCGGGCTAGGCTTAAGGCCTGGGCACAAGTGCGGGCTAGGCTTAAGGCCTGGG